>NC_091124.1:110665000-110965000 GCF_040183065.1 Periplaneta americana
ATTTC
Organism: Periplaneta americana; assembly: GCF_040183065.1. Lineage (NCBI taxonomy): Eukaryota > Metazoa > Arthropoda > Insecta > Blattodea > Blattidae > Periplaneta > Periplaneta americana. Next base: position 110,665,006 of record NC_091124.1, read on the forward strand.
ATATTATCGTTAACTTCTCTTTTATCCTCCACTATCTTATGCATTTATCTGTTTGAGCCGGCCGACAGTGCATGCAAAACACTCACCATTCTATCACACACACAATTTCATTCGTTCCTACTGATGATTTTGTGATGTCCGGGGTCTATTGTTTTCAAGGTACAAAATAATTGTCTTCCGTTCTTGGTTTTTTTATTATTATTGGACGCCGTTTCACTAGCGGGGATCCTTCGCATCTCGTGGTCCTGTTCGAAGATTTGAGCTCTGGCTCCTGCTTGTGTCTCTCTTCGAAGTGCTAGTAAACTCTTCTCACTGCCACTATATTTATGTAAATCCAAGTGGGGACACCAAAGCAAAAGTCACGTGAAAAAGAGCAGTGCACCTGTGAGGGGCAGAAGTCATATAGGTACCCCGTAGACGACTCTACCCATCGGGACTGATGAATGAGGGCGACGGGCGGTTATGAACTTGATAGTGAATTAAAGCTTAAGATCGCCACTGTTGTGGGACTTGTCATTAAATGTGTAATGTACTTTGATGATAGAAAAGGTAATATGAGTGAAGTGTACCTGGACCGGGTCGTGGACAGATATTCACGACCGCCATAGACTATGTAGGACTTCTATTTCATTCGTGATGCAATAAAATTAGACCTTTAATAGTAAAAATTAAAATTCCGACAAATGAGATTGAATATCATTAATCCTATTTATATAAAACGTGCCCTGGATGAAATAATAGGCAAATGGTATTCCTTTGTGGAGACTTTGATCCCTAAAAGCAAAGTGAATCGCTTTTCAATGCTAAGCCTTTAGATTTAGATTCCTGCTTTTTAGGTTAAGCCTTTAGATTCCTACCAAAATAAATGTTGACCGATACTTCCCCTTTAATGACACAACTGTTATAATACTAGCGCATGCCCTGGATGATATCGGACAAAAATATTCACTAAAGACTCACCGATAAATGAGTTTCCAAAGCTTAAGGGTTAACATTGGCATTAATGAGGAGTTTATGGCCATTTCTTGACAGAAAGAAATAATATCAACTGGCTATCTCCAAGGTATTCAATTATTGGATCAGAAACAACACAATCATAATTATTCTCTACGGTCTTCAGTGGTGACGAAATACGAGTTTACGGATGCGATTCTGAGACAAGAAAACAGTCATTGCGATCAAAGACGCATGGTTCTCCTCGACCTAAACTTTGCCGGTGAAAATTTTTCTCCGTTCCACTACTCTTTCATCGTACGATAACGCAGAATATCTGCATGGAAACATCATATCTACTTCGGTACATTAAAATAGTATATATGATATGCGTAAATCACTTGTGATTTAAGACGGTGCTTATTCCGTCGGATCCCGGCCAACCAGTCACTCATAAAGAGTGCACCTCCGCACATGTGTGGACATTAGTCATACGTTCATAGACATCTTTGACGTAGTGCAGAGGGCGGCCACCAGAGGGAACCCAAGAGGAGGGACTTAAACTGAGAGGATTCGATCCGACACCGGGATGGGAATCCACTACTCTTTCATCGTACGATGACGCAGAATATCTGTATGGATACATAATATCTACTTCGGTATATTAAAATAATGTATATGATATGCGTAAATTCCGTCGGATCCCGGCCAACCAGTCACTCATAACGAGTGCACCTCCCCACATGTGTGGACATTAGTCTTACGTTCATAGACATCTATGACGTAGTGCAGAAGGCGGTCACCAGAGGGAACCCAAGAGGTGGAACTTAAACTGAGAGGACTCGATCCGACACTGGGATGGGAATCCGGTGTGGCTTAGTGGATAAAGCATCAGCACGTAGAGCTTAAAATCCGGGTTCAAATTCCGGTGCCGGAGAGAATTTTTCTCCGTTCCACTACTCTTTCATCACACAGTAAAATTACAAAATTGTCAGTTGGAACTGAAAAATGAATTAAGGGTTATCTATTATTCTGAGAAATAATTGTCAACTGTTAAACTTATTAAATTCATTCACCAGAATGACTCACAAGATATTTACGAACAAGTGACAAAGCTTTTACATTTAGTCTTGTGTTTTCCTGGAACAACTATTTTAAGTGAACGTAATACGAGTGCTCTGAAATAGGTTAAAACATTTTTACGAAACTTTATGACCAATGAACAAATCGTGTTTATCTTTCTTGGCCATTGAGAAGACACTACTGTCTGAGTTGTCAAAGGATCCTCAGTTCAAAGATAGAATTTTTTATGTTTGTGCAGAGAAGAAATCCCGTCGTATTCAGTAAAAATACAAACTTAAGTAGGTGAGCGTCATATTTAAAAATTTGTTTTATACAATATATATTTTAAAGTTGCAGTACAATATAAATATAAGTAATTTTATATGTTGCATGCAATTTAATTACATATCAAATATATTTATGGGATTCAAAAATGTTGGATATCTACCCTTGCTATAAATGTACGCTTCGCCACTGGATCGTTGTATGCTGAACAATTTTCTAATATGCATTTACCCAACAACAAGACGTCCCAAAGAATACATGGCAGTCTTGTGGAAACAGGCTCGTTTAAAAATCGTGTTTCAGATGGTGGAAGACCAAGGATCACCAGAACAACAACTTAGAGGACTGAGTCCTCAATCATACTTAGGATAATAGCGGGAGCAGTACCAGAGATAAAGCAACAATCGAGAATGCGAGTCATATGGCAGTGTGGAGGATTCTACGAGAACAACTCCTTTATCCATATCACCTTCAAAGAGTCCAAGATCTTAGTGAAGCTGACTTCACACAGAGCAGCATTTTATACTTGATTACAACAAACTTGTGTTCAGGATCAATACTTTCTCTTTGCTATAATCTTCACCGATGATGCAAAGTTTACCAGAAATGGAATGCAGAACTTCCACAGTATTCATGTATGGGCTGACAGAAATTCCAAAGCAGTTTCGGAAACAAGACACCAACAACAGATCAGCATTAATATTTGAGCTGAAATAATTGGTGACATTAATCGGTCCTTTCATTTTAACTGAACATTGACAACAGCATGATAAAGCGACTTTTTAACAAATGACTCAAATATTTTGTTGAAAGAAGTTCCACTGAACTTAATTCAGCGTATTTGGTTCATGCGTGACTGGGCACCGCCTCATTTTGTTCTTTCTGCTAGAGCAATTTTAAATCAGCGTTTCCCTAGGAAATGCATAGGTTGTATGGGACCAACATCCTGCCCTGCTCGTTCTCCCGACCTCAATGCACTGGATTTCTACTTATGGAGTCATTTACAAAACCATTGTGTATTCCAGACCTATTCATAACGTGAAAATTTCTTCTCCAGCCGCTTGCAAAGGATGTCAGCAGATACGGCAGACGCCTGGAGTATGGGAAAGTGTAAGTCAGTCGATGATGCGGCGCTCAGAAACCTGTATTAAGGCTCACTGTGTTCATTTTAAGCACTTTTTTTTAGAAGTCAGAAGTTTCTGTATAAGAAAAAAGTATTGTAAAATGTAAATTAAACTTTATCATACAGATATTAACTTATGTACACCATAAACAATGACTGTAACTAAAAAACTAAGCGAAATTCACCATATGTTTATACAAAGTTTTTTGCTTGTTTTAAGGTGCTCAATCAATTTTCCAGAGCTTTCCCACATAATACAGACAGTCTACAATCACATACGAAATATGACAGACATCCTTTAGAGTGCGATGAAGAGCACGAGGTTGTTTTATTATTTGAATATTGAAGGCTAGATACTTGAACAGCTTATGCGAAAAGTAATATAAAGGCGCTAATATTGTTAGTTTTAAATTCTTACACGTAAGTGATTAGTTTATTATTATCGAATATTATGTGGAGTTACTTGTTAAGTAATTATAATGCTTTATTTCATATGCACAGTGTGGCCCACCGAAGTGGTGTATAACTTGAACATGGGTCACAATCCTGAATCAAGCAAGTGAAGTGGGTAGGCATTGGACACACACACGCATGGTTGGATAAATGCGATTAATTGAACTCGTTCAGAAGTCTCCTAAATTGCCTGATCACATAACATTAATTCCTTGTAATGTCTCATACACTGACGTCCAAACGCACGAATTTCTTACTTTGCAGTTATTTCCCGCCCATGTACAATATATACTAAATTTGTTGCATTATTTCACAACCACACTCTATACTTCTTTTAAACTATATTTTAACATAATCTCTTTTCCAGGATTGAACTTTTAGACAATTTCAGCTTTCTTTCCGTAAAAATTAAAACACAACACTGTAGTAAACAAATATTAGGTCAAAATGGTCAGGATGGCGCAAGTCTTTTGCTCGAGGCAACACAGGGCAATAAAAAACAATTCTGTTACAATGTTATAATGAAATTCATTGTAAAAAGAAAATCTATGGTAGAAACAATAGGATAATTTATATTCGGTGCCAATCCCACAGTATACGACATGAAATATAGTATATACTCGTACACATTATAACTCGCGACAGAGTGTAGGGTAGCTAATAGCCTTCATTGGCATGGAGTGCTGTCAAGAGAACATGGGTAATTTCTATACAAGAATTTCACAAGCACATTAATTGAGCCAGAGGATTCAAAGTAGGCCTATATTTTAAAGTGGGATTGTTCCAACATTCCAAAAAAATTTTAACGAAGTATACAAGTTCAAGGAAACTGTACGGTCTACAAGGAAACTGTACGGTCTACAAGAAAAAAAATGTCCTTGTCACCAAATGTGCATATTTCAGAAAATATGCGAAGAGTGATAGAAATGGTGTTGGACCAAAGTGCAGGAAAGTTCCGCTGCTAGGCATTCGGCAACCCCAGGAAATCGGACAGAATTATTCGGTGTATCTCACAAGAAAACTTACATTTACAAAGAGCCAACTTTTAAGCAGATTTCCTACAAGTTAGAGATATATATAGACCGTGACATCACACGGTTCCAGGGTATCACTATATTAATATCTGAATGAAGAACTTCATCAGTTGCGTGTTAACACACCTATTAGGTTAGTAGTTTCCAAAGTATGGGTCGCGACCCCCTGGGAGATCGTGTAAGGAGCTAAGGCTGTTGCGAGATAATTTACAAAATAAAACAAATATCGCTTATTAATATACATTTATCTACTAAAGTTGAATAAGTTGGCCAATATTTGACACTTTTGTAGTGCAAAAGTTTGCCTTTATAGGTAAATAAAATGGAAAACACGTTTCTATGTTATTTTGTCAAGCAACGTGTTATGAAGCATTTTATAACGAATTATTACCATAGCAACAATACACCAGATGTCATGAATCATTTATACTAAAAATAAATCTGTAACCGAAATTTTTCTGGTAATTTTCTCTTTTACAAAAATATTTGGTGTTAACATGCATAATTAATCATCCTGAGAATGAAAATCGCCTGTTTGAAATTTTTGTGTGTCTGTCTGTCTGTCTGGATGTTTGTTAACTTCCCGCGCGATAATGGCTGAGTGGATTTCGATGAAAATTTGAATATAAATTAAATTCGTTGTAATTTAGATTTTAGGCTATATGGTATTCAGAATATTTTATTTAAAAGGGGGAGTTACAAGGGGGCCTGAATTAAATAAATCAAAATATCTGGCTTATTATTGATTTTTGTGAATAATATTACATAACAAAAGTTTCTTTAAAAATGAGTTCCGATAAGTTTTATTCTATGCAAAATTTTGATAGGACTGATATTTAAGTATATACAAGAGTTATAAATAACAATACAATACATTTTAACTCCAGCCTCAGATTATATCGTCGTTGTTCCTGCAATAATGCCTATGTGCAAAATATGAAATTTTTCAGTAGGAAGAAAAAAACAGATTTATTCATTCTATGGCAGTGGCACATAGGAGACCGTGTATTCTTATATTTTCAAAAGAAAGAAATATAAATACATATACAAGATTTTAATATTTGCTGTATCACTCTTTAAGTTATTTAATAGGGAAAAATCTGAAAATCGATAAATATGTCACATAGGAGTTATTGCAGGAACAACGACGGCGGCTGTAATAAAATTAAAACAAATGACTCCTTCTATTTTAAGGCTACCTTGATGTTTTATCAATATTAATATAAGTAGGCCTACAGAGAATGTTTGTGTGTTTATATGAAATAATCTCAGAAGCTAATTAACCGATTTGAATAATTCCTTCACAATTTGAAATTTTAGTTTCTCTAGATGGACGTAGATGTTTCTCTAGATGAATGCTACATATGAGGACTGAGCTAAGATTAAAATAGATCTTTACGCACAGAAACTTGACATGCTGTCGAAATATTGTACAGCTTGATTTTTGCAACTTTATTTGGTCCACATAAAATACTATAATTTTGTACACTAAAGTTTCTTTTTGTCCACAGAACATAATACCGGTAGTATTTTTAAGAGTTTCGTCGTAAGGATGAGTATTTTTACCGGACCAAAAATACAGCACATAATAAATAAGCATTTTACCATAGAGCACACTGGAGCCGAGTTATTTTAATCGATGTCACGTAATGGCGCTCCTGTGCTCATAATTTACCCATATTCGTTTCCTGTGTTTCTTAAAATGATTTTCATGTACTACATTATTTTTTTTTATATCTACATAAATAATTATGCACAGCCGAGGCAGTTGGATCAGACGGTAGAATTTGAGACTCGCATTCGGGAGGTCACGGGTTCAAAGTCTTTGGCCGATCAATCTCACTGGGATTTTTCATGGTTTTGCCTTAGGCATAAAGGCAAATGTCAGATTAGAAATTTACATGCCCTGATTCATTACTGCATCAGTTACAGGTACGATAAACATTAATCAAAATCTATAATCAGTTACGTGAACGCAAGCCATCAACAACACTCTACAAAAACAGGAACTCAACAAAAGTAAAAACGGTTAACTGGTATACCCACACATTCTAAACACGCGACATGACCACATGTGTTAAAGCATGTCTAAATAAACTTATAAAAAAAATATATGCAGTGTAATGTGAACATAAAAATTATCTTCGTACACAATCTACTGTATATTGACATTAATTTGTAGTGATTTATTAGAAAAATGTTAAACGAATTATCCTTGCACCAAAAACGGATGTTCTCTGAACCAAATGATCATATTTTAATTATAATTATAATTAATTATTGGGATGTAATAACAATTAGGAAACATGTTAAAGGAATTATCCTTACAGGAAATGGGTGCTCTCTGTCCAAAATGATCGTATTTTATTTATTTTAATACAAGTTCAATTAAGTGCATATTAAACGATTTATCCTTCTATCAAACACGGATGTTCCTGGACAAACTGTCCTATTTTAATTACAGTATGTAATTACTTTATATTTATTTCTAACAAGTGCAGCGAAGCGCACGGATATGGCTAGTAAAGAATACAATTCTTCACTCAAAAAAACAGATTTAATAGACCTAATTTAATGTATAGAATTATTTTCTTCTCATTTTCGGCAAATAACGAACAACGTGAATAAAGTATTGTATGCAATTCAACACAAAAGTAGCTTCGTTAACTCACGGGTCTTAGATGTGATCTAACTTGACTTACTTGGTAATAAAGCTCCATTTTGTACGTCGGGGGAAGCTTTTCTCCAATATCTTAATGTCTGCAGATTATTAGTTAAAGATGACAAACCTTAACTTAATCAATTAATAGAGTGTCAGTGAAATGTGTGCTAAAGTGTCAGTGAAATGCGTCATAGTGCCACTACAGTGAGATGAGAGTAAAGTGAAAGACTATTGAAACTTATGTAGGGCCTATATATAATTATGTAGGTTGTAATATAAAATTAGGTACTTTATTTATGTTTTATTATTATTGCGTTAAATTATATTGTGTATTCTTGTTGTATTGTGTATAAAATTGTATTGTGTATTGTAAATTTATTGTGTATTGCTTATCATTTTATTGTGTACTGTTTATATTGTGTATACCACTGTCACCGGGTGCTTGCCCATTTGCAGTGTACATACATACATACATACATACATACATACATACATACATACATACATACATACATACATACATACATACTAGGAACTTTCAAGCCGAGCTTGTTTAAAAATATCTTCCCGTCCTACTTTAACATTGAAATCCCCCAATAAAATTTTCATGTCATATCTAGATCACTGATCAAAAGTGTGTTCCAATTCCTCATAGAAGCTATCCTTTATAGGTCGTCTTTCTCTTCTGTATGGGTGTGAACATTTATAACTATGATATCGCATCATCTACCCTTAAATACTAAAAACGATATCCTGTCACTGATAAATACGACCTATTCTACTGCTGATTTTAGTCTCTTATGAACAAAGAAGTGATTATTATTTCCTTCCCGTAATATAATAAGTAATCACATATTTGTGATATGCCATTCCCGTCTAATCTAACCTCTTGCACTCCCACGAAGTCTATTTTGTATCTAGCTAGTTCTTCTGCTACTAATGTTACCCTTCCTGTTCTATAAAGGCTAATATTAATTAGTTTTGAGTGAAATTATATATATATATATATATATATATATATATATATATATATATATATATTACAATTCTACAGGAATTTATGTTTTTGGAATGAAGTCAAAAACCGGTAAGGTAGTGGGGGAGGGGAATCATAAACTCAAGTTTCACCCAAAAGTAGTTCACGCCTTCAAAATATTTTGGAACCACTGTACTAGATAGTAGATTAGTTCCTTACCACAAAGCGACTAAAAACACCCTCGGGGTAACGCTCCCATGTGCCGGTTACGGAGAAAATGTGCTATCGTTGCACCTGCGATTGTGTTTCATTTTATCTTATTTTCACTCAAACCAAGACGTCATTGTGTTGTATGTGTATATACGTGACCAGTTATAACTTAAAAATGACATAGATATTCCATTGTACAGCAGGTGTTAACGTAAAATAATTATAATTTATAGATATTGCATTTTACAGAAAGTGTTAACGTACAATACCATTCAAAAGTCTTAAATCAGTTATGAAAATAAGTATATAAGGTACCTGGGGGTATTAAGGCTCAGCATATTGTAAGGCCAACTACCTAGTTTTGCCATTAGTTATACACTGTTGTTCTCTTTTGTAAAAGTGTATAAGTAATGGCAAAACTAGGCAGTGGGCCTTAATACCCACCGGTACCTTACTTTATTTCAATGTACAAACACATCGGAAAAACTAAATAGACCATCAAAATAAATATTTTCTCTCTCTAGCATTATGATATGATATAATATTCAAAACGAAATCCCTGTTTGAACCACAAATCCATAGTTGTGATAGGTGATCGAAAACTTTTGACCGGTAGATATTCCATTGTACAGCAAGTGTTAACGTACCATAATTATATTTTATAGATATTGCGTTGTACAGCAAGTGTTGACGTACCATAATTATATTTTATAGACATTGCATTGTTAAGCAAAAGTTAAACAATCCTTGGGGCTACAGCCCATAAAGAGCCAAGACCGACCAGGCGGCTGCTGGCCTCACGTTCATATGCCGAAGCAGAGGTGGACGATCATCCAACCAGAATGGATGTATCGTGTGGTTAGCACGATAATCCTACCAGCCGCTATAGCTCGTTTGCGAAACCGGATTTTCGCTATCTATCGTAGCTCCCCAAGTGCATCACGATCATGGGTGGGCATCGGTCTCATACACTGGTCGAAATTTCATGAGAAAATTTCTTCCCCCATGAGGGCTCGAACCAGCGCGCATTCCGTAACGCGAGTCCTAGGCAGCATGCCTTAGACCATGACGCCACGGCGCGGGACAGCAAGTGTTAACGTACCATAATTATATTTTATAGATATTGCGTTGTACACCAAGTGTTAACGTACCATAACTATATTTTATAGATATTGCGTTGTACAGCAAGTGTTAACCTACCATAATTGAATCGCTTGGTGCAGAAACTCATGTCCACTTTTTGCAGTTTTTGAGATTCGTTGCTCATGCTATACTATTTATATAGAAGCATTGATTGGTATTAAAATCCCTCATGTCCGAGTTGAATTGTGGATGCAACAACTGGCTAAAATTTTCATTTGGTGCAGAAACCCCTCATGTCCTGGACATGGGGAATGTTTATTCAAATTGTTAGGTTGCCTACACTTCGCGCGCGTTTCTGCTGTTTTCTCTCTCTTTCCGCGTTGTTGCTAGACATTCATTCACTGCAGGCTTTCTGTTTATGTTTGTTACAATTTAGCATAGTTAGAATGGCATCAGTCAGTGGTGAATTAACTGCAACTAAATAAAAGGAAAGTGTAAAAAGTGTTATTTACTTGTACAAAAGTGAGTGAATAGTAGAAAGTACATAGACTGAAAAACATGAAGATATTTCCGACATCTGCATTGTTTACATGCAAAATCTGATGCTTTCAGTTATTCCCATTCAAGACGCAATCTATGTGTGCCAACTTCCTTAATATGTTTTCAATATACATAATTTAAAATCTAACAATGCCATATTTTACACATACGATGAAATAATAGAAAAAAAAGTCCCAATGAAGTGTGTTTCTTTCATTCTCAGTTACATCAATGAATATGTTAGCCCAACCATTCGGCATTTCTATCTTTTCTCCGATTGCTGCGCCGGGCAGAACAAAAATCATAATGTCATTCGGCTCATGTTGGCATTAGAAGCGAAAGGGATATTTGATACAATCTATCAATACTTTCCCATCAGGGGACACATCTACCTGCCTTGTGACAGGGATTTCAGTGTTGTGAAGAGAACTGTAAGGAAAAAAGACAGCGTGTAGGCTTACTTATCACTGGATTACACAGAATTAGTTATCTCTTCTAGCTCTAAAAGTGCTTTCACGGTACACATAGTCCATAAAGAAGAAATTCTCGATTTTAAATTAAATTAAATTATGGTTTATTTAACGATACTCGCAACTGCCGAGGTTTTATCAGCGTTGCCGGTGTACTGGAATTTTATCCCGCAGCAGTTCTTTTACATGCCAGTAAATGTACTGATATGAGCCTGTCGCATTTAAGCACACTTCTATGCCATCGATCTGGACCGGGATCGAACCCGCAACCTCCAGCACAGAAGGCCAGCGCTATATCGACTGCGCTTCCCAGGCCGACTCAATTTTAAATCTTGGTGGCCAGCACATAAGAAAAATGTACTATCTCTGGAGTCACAAGGAAGAAAAGTCTCTAGAGAGACGAAGCAGCATTTTTCAATTTCAGAATTTATTGCAAACAAACTCCTGGTGTTGTCAAAGCTCGAAATTTCATTGATGGGCTGCAGAAACATATTTTCACACTTGCACAAGAAACCTAATTCCAGATTTTCCATCAAAACTAGCTCTCTCTTCTGAAGAGGCAATGATTAGTGACAAAAAGATGGCCAATTTGAAAAGATTCGAATCTTATCTTCCTCATTTTCCAGAAATGCAATCCTTTTATGGACATTTATATTCCAAATCTATTTATGTGTCTTAAGAAACATAATGTAAGTTATATTGGACAGAACTGTACAATTTTGTAGTGGTTTTCGCATACGATGTACTTTCTTACTGAACTGTGTGTTTCGAGCAGAAACCCCTCATGTCCAACATGTTTAATACATTATATTTTGGAGCTGAAGATAACAGGAAGACTCAAACTACACAGAAAACATGTGCGTTCCACCCACTATACATAGATTAAAATGGATTCCCATTTCTGACTCTGCAATCAAGCTAATTAATTTTTTTTCTCCTTAAAAATTACAGTAATTGGACATGAGGGGTTTCTGCACCAAGCGATTCAATTATATTTTATAAATATTGTGTTATACAGCAAGTGTTAACTTACCGTAATTTTATTTTATAGATATTGTATTGTTCCTAAGTGTTAACGTACCATAATTATATTTTTATAATTTCGCCTCGTGAAATTCGAACATTTTAGGAAAGATCTGCTGGTATTAACGATATAAGTCGTGTAACAAATTCAGAGGGACAGATAGTATTACAGATAACAAATTCAGAAGGAAGCAATTATTCTCACTCAGGAAAATTAAATTACATTGGAAAATTCTTCTAAAAATCGTTTCATCGCCTTTCGCTGGAAACGAGTAGGCCTATGCTATATCTTACAGTTCTATGTGCAATACTACAAAACTATTTATGTTAAACCCTTACCAATTTAGTATTTGTAGTGTGGTGCAAGAACTACTATCCATTGATGCTGTAGGTTAATCAGGAGTGGATATTGAATGTGGATCGTAAATACAGTGCATAACTGCGAAATTGACTACAAAGTCCTAATATTTCAGGGCAAGCTTTGGTTTCATCGCCAGTAGTATGTATGTAACCATTCACAAATGTTTTGAGAAAGAACAAACACTTTCGATATGTCCTTGCTAAATTTGGGCAATTAGATCACGTTTTCTTTCCTATACCGAATGACAATTTACATTAATACTACAGATAACACGCACTCCTTTTAATCGGCGCGTAGGAGCGTTTCGACCGAGAGAAAAGTAGTCGTCACTATTTTTCCTTGTTCACTTTAATATTTATATTAAAACTATAACATGTTCTGAAGTTAAAACGTTAAAAGTGTTTAAATTAAAAAAAAAAGGTAATATATATTAATGACAGACGGACTCATTTCAACACCTATGTGGTGTCATAATTAGTGTCCTTCATATTTCAACACCGGTGTTGAAACAGACCCGTCTGTCATTGAGGTATATTCCTTTTTTTTATTTTTAACACATTCAACTTTTTAACTTACGAAAGTGTTACAGTATAGTTTTAAAAGTAACCATTTCACGGTATGAGAGTAATCTATTTATCCGTAATAAGAATAGAATGCAATAGAATTTACGGGAGATGGGCACTATGGCCCAGCACTGCGACCTGTTACGATCTATTGTGCTAAACCTCAAGCTTGGAGCATTCCCAAACCCACACCGGCTCACTACACTAAGGTTCGAGCAGGCAACTCTCGTCCCTAGGCCAGCCCTCTTCATGCGTCGCCACCCGGCGATCGGGGAATTTTATGGAATGATAACGAAATGTAGAAATGGTGACGTAATTGTGTAGATGCCTAATATGGGGAAAACGGGAGAACCCCGTTAATAACCCCAACAGCTACCTTGTTCGCCACAAGTGTCACAATGGATTTATCTCAGATCTGATAGGGATTCGAACCCGGGTCTGCCCACTCAGCCTCCGTAGGGGTTTCCGTAGTAAGGCTCCGGAGTATGGCGCTATTTCACAAATCGTAAGAAAAAACTTCGATGAAAATCGTATGAAATAATTATGTTTCCGAAATAATCCTGTCTACTTTCGAAACGAAACATTTCTTCAATATTTATCAGATTAAATTTTATCAGAGGTGGATGTACGTAAAGTCACACGGACACAGAGAAATATGCTATAAAGAGAGACAGACAGTCAGACAGAAACAAAAAGAGATACATGCAGAAAATACCTAAGGAACAGGAGAGGCAGAAATAAAAAACAGAAATAAAGGAAGAGAGATGTATACACCGAAAGAATAGAGACAGAGAGTAAGATAGTGAGGTCCACCGCTGCGGAGTAACGGTTAGCATGTCGGACAGTGAGACGAGCAGGTCCGGGTTCAAATCTTGGTTGTGACAAATTACATGGTTCGGATCTTTTCGAAGATTATCCTCCTCAACAATTTGAAGCGGAATTGCAGGTAGCTTTTGGCTTTGGACCTTGGACTCATTTAGTCTTCATTAATTTCCATTTTACCTATCATCTTCAATAGTTTCAGATCGATCAGGAGATTCAGCGGACGTGGTGCTGTGGTTCGCTTACAGGTATTGACTGTCTGATGAAGCGACATAGACCGCAGGGAGCCTTCATAACGGACTACGGCAGAGTAAGGATCTGCTATGATCGATTTCCCTCCGATGGAGAGCACAGTGATTGGTCGTGGTATCTACGGTGCTGCGATCTTCAAGTCAATACAGGATGCAGCGGGACGTAGTATGCGATTTTCGAACAGATGCCAACGATCGGAGGAGGCTGCGGGATATGAACAAGGAGACTCCGTTACACCTAGACACCATAGCTCGATAACATGACACCAAGTATTGAATCACGTATGCGCAAGAATATTGTCCTAAGGACTTCAACAATTATCCCACATTGAGACCGACATAAGCCTCAGGATACGATGAAACTTTTTTGAGTCTTCCTCTTAAAGGAAAAGGAAATAGTGAGACGGACAGAAAGAGGGAGAGAGATAGAGAAAATCATAAAGAAAAGTAATTTATAAGTACTATATAAATGGATATACAAGGGACTGTAAAGTGCCAGGTAAACAGAGAGCATTAGAGAGAAAGTTGAGATTGTTAGAGAGAAGAGAGAGCAAATGAGAGAGAAAGTAAAAAGGAGGGAGAAGGAAAAATCGACTGATAGACTACATAGCTTTACTATGTTGCATGCCTTTATGCACGTCTAACTGATGCGAGAAATGAGACGAGGTTGTGTACGCAATCATAATTTATTAGGCGACAAACTACGGCATTATACAGACTCCATGAAGTGATACAAACAAGAATAGGGCGATGATATGAAATGTGGTGGCTGCATCACAAGCCGTTCAAATTTCTTACGAAGATCATGTCGATGCACGAGCCGCAGAGTGTCAGAGATGCCGATGTAGAGGAGAGCCTCAAACCATACGTGTACGCATGAAGCAAAGGAAGGAGGCGTTCTAACTCCTGGATACGTCATTCTTGAAATCACCGTGAGCACGATAGGCGTGAGAACAAGGTAATTCAAAGAGGACAAGGGGATACAAGAAGAACAAAGGGAATGCAAGGAGAACAAAGAAAATACAAAGAGAAGAAGGAACATATAAAGAGAAAAGAGGAATACTAGGAGAACAAGAGGAAGTACAAGAAGAACAATAGGACTAAAAGGAGAATACAAAAGAAGCAATACAAAGAGAACAAGAGAATTCAAGGAGAACAAGGGATTGCAAGGGGAATACAAGTAAAACAAGGAGAACAAAAAGAGAAAATAGGAATACGACGAGGAGATGTGAACGTAAAGAAGCGGACGATAAGGAGAACAAGGAGAAGAGAAGAAGAACAACGGAACGAAACTGAGATTACAACGACAACAAGGGGACTACGAGGACAACGGATAGGAGAGAAAGAGAACAAGGGGAATACAAGGAGAACAAGAGGATTACGAGGACAAGAATGAGAATGCAAGGAGAAAAGATGGAACACAAGGAGAACAAGAGAAATTTAAGCAGTAGCTGCGAGAAGAGGTTGATTTTTATGGGATGGTAAATTCTCAATAGTGAGGAGAGAAACGTAGTTCCACGTCAAAAGGAGGGGAGGGAGAATGAGAGGGACATACACAGAATGACAAAGAGAGAGATAAAGCTAACTAGAGTAAGAAATACAGAGATGACTACAAAATGTATTATTACTTATTGTTCCCGTGTTGGTATCACACGAAAAACTTTTACTTAAATTACTGTTCCATAGAAACAGCAAATTCCTATGGTAGGCTATAAGGCCGCGACATAGAGTAGGGTATAGGAATAGAGATAATTTATTACAGAACCTCAGCGGGTGACAACTCTGTGCTGACTCACCGCTGATACGCACAGCATCAGCACGGGGCCATTGTACCCGCGACGAAGAGAAATGAGATGGCGGAGTCGAAACCAAGGCGGAAGCGTGTTTATGTCATTAACTTAACCAATTTGTTAGCCCCGTCTCATTACAAATGTAAGCATTCTTATGTGCAAGATTTATAGTTGCAATTCTAAGTCTAAAGTGCAGAGTGGAGGACGGGCATAAATATCAAAAGCATTCAAAAGAAAGGTAAGATGGAAACGATGCAGTATTATAATATAATATAACGAAGGTTGCAGTACCTGATTCTGATGCAGGAAATGTTTATATCGATACAATCGACTTAGCTTCACTACCAGCAAAACTTTCTTTAGATTCTGGTGCAGAGATTTTGTGCTGATATAAACTTTCGTTGCGTTGTGTTGGTAGTTGATACTAGATATCAAGTAAGGTTGGATTTCTCAGTAGAGAAATTCTTCGTATTCAGTTAATTCGATTGTGTTATAATTTAAAAGTCTCCTTTTTTTCTGTATCGCCACTGAGCATTCAGGTGTAAGAGCCAAATGTAGAGATTTTTGTGACTATTAGTCAACGAAATATTCGCCAGGGAAATATCTTCTATACACTATTTTGCCTTTGCTTTGTGCACCGGTAATAAAGAACCAGAATTATATAATCAGGAAATTCATACTACATTAAAAAACACCTGTAGCGAGAGTGACAAGAAAGGTATTTAAAACACAGATCCATCCAAGACGAGATGATGGATTCCAGGAAGAGATTCAGTGAAGGTTTGAAGAAGCCATGGAATCAGTTCCGAAAAAAGCATAAATAAAAGTGTCTGTTTTATGTAAGTAATGTATGTCCAAATTGAATAAACCAAACATAACTTAGTTTGTAATGTCCGGAAAGAATATTTAATCTTAAATTACCTAAATTCAAGTAACCAGACATATCTGCTATGTAACCCGAGTAAAATAAACAATAAGAATGTGTCTGTCACTAGACTATGTGGTGGCAGTCCGTTGTTTGAGAGTAGGCGTTGGATTGAGTTGCTTATGCAGTGTAAATGTAAGCAAAGATAGCCTGGTAATATCAGAGAATAATAAAAATTCTGTTTACACGAAAGATAAATACTCGTTCTCAGTATTGTAGACTGCTAAAAAATATTTATGCGCAATCCATTAACCTCTAGATCTCTTATGTCAACCGATTCTGAGAAACATCAGACAGTTGCCACTGCATAGTGAAACATTTATAAGATAAGTAAAACGGCTGACATTAGCTGAAATGTACAGTTTAATGAATTAAAATACTGAAACCAGTAAAGTGTTAAGATAAGTAGAAAAAAGTGAATTAAGTCAATTATGTATTTCGATACATCATAGCAATAGATATCAATAAGTCAATTTCATTATGAGTAAGGTTCGGAAGTTGGTGAAATATCTTTTTTCTGAGACATAGCAGAGAATGCAGGATATAATATAAACGCGTTTCGTCTGTAGACGAAGGAAAATAGCGAAATGTTATTTTGAATCTTTTATATTTTTTGTCATTTTATGGTCAACTGGTCATTTTTCAGTCATTTTTCATTTTTGTTGCATTTTTTCTCTTTCGCCGTCAAAATCGACTTTTCCAAAATTTCAGATAAAGCGATCTCGTAATTTCTTAACTATGATGTGACGTAATAGCGTCACATGACGTTAGCTCTCGTTGCATCATTGACCTTGGCCCGTTACACGAGCTGCTACGGGACTTCCCCTCGCTTCAACGCGATCTGACCAACAGTGATACTGCATAGTGCGTGACGTGGTAGTTCGTACTCTATTTCTGACAAGTTAAGACGTACAAAAATGTCGAAAGTCAAACAAAGTAAAGGACGTTTTCAGTGACCATTAGCGACTGAATTTGGTAACGATGTATTTTCCACTGATGAAAGTATTTTGCATTGTAGTTGTGTGAAGTTAAAGTAAGTGCGGAAAAGCAGCATCAAATGTGACGAGGGAAAAACTTAAAAGCTGCTGTACGAGCAAAAGAGAGGAAGAAGTTCCAATTACATCTTAGTCAAAATAATGGAGAGTCTTCCAAAAAGTCAGCAATTTATTCAGACCTTTGTCAAGCTTTAGTTAGTGCTAATATCCCACTTGCAAAAGTCAATAATCCTGCATTACGTAATTTTTACAACAGTATACGGGGCAGACCATTCCAGATGAATCTACCCTCCGAAAAGATTACTTGGAGGGCTGTTACGAAAATACGATAGAAGGAATTCGCAACTGTGTGGGAAATAAAAAAATCTACGGTTCTATAGATGACACAAGTGATCAAGATGGACGTTCTGTTGCAAATGTTGTTATAGGCACATTGGAAGTGGATACCAGTCCAAAAATATTTTTTCTTAGAACAGAAGTGCTTGAGAAAGTGAACCATCAATCCATATGCAAAATTTTGATAAAAACATGTTTATTTTATGGCCACATGACAATAGTCTACTTTCCTTAAGCATCCTGTTAAATCTTTTTTTTTAATATTTTATGACACATTTCCATAAATGTAAAGTCATTTTATAAGTCATTTTCAGCGATTTTTAGTTCATCAACTTCCGAGCCCTAATTATGAGACATGTTCGATATGTATGTTAAATTTAAATTATGGTTTATTTAACGACGCTCGCAACTGCCGAGGTTATATCAGCTTCGCCGATGTGCCGGAATTTTATCCCGCAGGAGTTCTTTTACATACTAGTAAATCTACTAGCATGAGCCTGTCGCATTCAAGCACACTTAAATGCCATTTACCTGGCCCGGGATCGAACCCGCAACCTTGGGCATAGAAGGCCATCGCTATACCAACTCGCCAACCAGATATAGCTGACGAACATTACGACACCATTAATAGTTTGGATATGGATTTCAGTTGAGCATAGGAATCTGTTATTTTTCGTGCCCATTTGGGCACGCTAGGCGGATATATGAGCATTTTTCTAAATAATCACTTATTTTCAAATAAAATACACTTAGTGGCCTTTAAACATCTTACTGGCATTGAACTATATATTTACAGAGATATGCAAGCCTGCTTCATACACTAAGACAATATAGAAAATAACAAAGTTAAATGAACAAATAAAATACAGCATATTTTCCATTTAAGCAATATTATCAGGAACACAGGACTGTTTATTTTGTGTGGTAAATCTGAAAACAAGATATGCAAAGTCCAACATTGCATTTATCACATTGTGTTCTTGTTCTTGTGACACATCTCTCATATGCACAACGACGACAGCCGCATTCTTGTGGCCAATGTCCTGATCCATCTTAACGTTGCACATCACATATATTCAATGACACAGACCTTCCTGCTCACTGTGGTGAAGATACAAATTTCGACAAATAACTAAGCATCACTTGCCTTCTAAATTCCGCATGACGGAATTTGTCGCCATGGCAATTCCTATGAATGTTCCATGCATTGTGAATCGCAGAATTGAAGTAATGGCGCAGCAGTTTACCCATATTTTTTTTTTCATCTTCCATATTACTGAATAGCATTTTCCCTTGATAGATGCCAAATTTTATAGTGTACCTTTGAACAATATTCAGAACCCAGACTTTATACCCGAAGCGAATCGGTTAGCCATTGATAAACGGTTTGAAGCCATGTTTTCCATAATACGCAATCATAGCTTCATGAAAGCTTACAGGCTGCTCGGGAGTAAAATGCAGTTGAAATTTTCTTTGAAAAAGTTGAACCACAGGTCTCAGTTTCCACAGTTTATCTTCTGTGCTCGGAAAATTAATGTCTGTGAAGTGTAACATAGACATTGTTTTCTCAAACCGATCACTTCGCATTGACTGAACAATTGCGTTACTTGTCATGTCACGGCTTTGATCCCAGTAGCCTAATATCTTCGTCCTAGCAAGTTATATCCTGTCAAAAATAAAACAGCAAAAAATATTTTCACTTCCGCAGTACTTACGTCCGAATCAGGTCTATTTGAATATAGCATATTTCCTAATTTCAGCCAGAATCAGCTCTATGGCTTCTGCATCTACAAATAGTTCAAAACGTTATCTAGGAGAAAAGTCTCTGCAAGCAGAATAATTTAAAAAAATTAAATCCATGGCGCTACAGCCCATGAAGGGCCAAGACCGACCAGCCGGCTGCTGGCCTCACGTCCACATGCCGAAGCAAAGGTGGACGCTCATCCAACTAGAATGGAGGTATCGTGTGGTTAGTACCGATGATCCCCCCAGCCGTAATAGCTGGATTTTCGCTACCTATCGTACGCAGAAAGGAGGCAAACCTAATTTTTGTCTGAAGATTTCCACTCGGATTGTGGTGGTAAAGGTACTTTATAAGCATTTTGGTCTTCACTAAACATTCAGGTTTTTTGCCATTTTCTTCAGATACTTGTTTATGGTTCGCATGCTTAGTTTGATCAGAAGAACTGTCAATTTTATCAACACAACACGTTTTTTAGACGGTCCTGGTTCTTGACGGGAAACATCACGTTTTTCAGATGGTCCTGGTTCTTGAATGGAAACATCACAAGAATTGGAAGGAGTCTCTTAATCATTAATGAGATCAGCTGGACATGTAATACGCCTATTTGAAATAGTGACTGAATCAGCAGGAGCACTGAATTGCTTTTTGTACAAGTCCTCCACAATTCCTCCTTCATCTTATTTCACATCGTCTCCATCTGATACAACACCATACTCTGCAAGTTCCATGAAAAAATCAGAAACTCCAGTTACATCATCGTTTTCGATAATATCCAATATCTCATTTAGACAAAGTGTCCTGAAACATAGAAACAAAATTTAACATATAAACGTTTTGCTATCGTAATTGTCTAGAGTGCCCACTTGGGCACACGAAATACAATATGTAAAAAACGAAAATTATATATGTATAAAACAAAATTTACACAATGGCATACATATTACATTATTTAAGTAACATTCTGTTTGAAAACTAAATAGATTACTTTCAACAGTGTTTCACAATAAATAAAAATCTTACCTGGTGTCAGTGCACATTGCTGTTCACTTCTTGACTACTTCATTGCAACTGTCAAAATGCCTTGGTATCTGTGTTTGATTCAAGATAATACCAACATGACATCTGTTGGAATGTAAGGTAACTAACTACATAGAATTCATCATCACTATCTGGCACCTGTACAAGAAAATACTAATTTCTTTGACATGCTTCACTCGAGTCCACATGGACACGCTGGGTTAAGTCAAAAAAATATTACCTAAAAAAAAAGTCATTTTGAAGCTCTCGACAAAACTTAATCCTCAAAATATTACTTTTAGTAAGCAGTTCCTGTTTATGTATATTTAATTTTCCAATTCTACGTTTGACACATACATTAGGCCTATGTATATTATGTACGCTTTCTTTTCCTTCACAGTCGCCCATTGCAATAATATGTTCAGCTCAAAAGATTTTCATTTTCCTTGACTGCAATGAATGTGACAGTTAAAGAAAGCGAGCGGTCTATCGGACAGAAGTCACACATAGTCACCGAGGTTATAACTAGGGACAGTATTCTATCCTAGGGCGTACGGAGGTAAGTTAACTGTTCATAGACTATAGTGACGTGATGTCATATTTTGTCACAGCTACTACCAGGGAACACTTACACCTTGTTTATGTGCAGTTAACGTTCTATTCATGATTCAAAAGTAGACCTCATAGACTGTTTAAAATTAAACTTTCTGAGTCAGATTCCTAGCCATTTGCTATAGCATATTCAAATGATGTAGATGACTTTGATTCAGAACTGCAATTGGAGATTATTCATGAAAACAATGTGGTAGGAAGCTAGAGCATAAATAATATATAAATGAAACCAAACGACTTATTTAAAAATTCCTTTTTTTCAAAATAGACTCAATGTGACAACGTTGTACAAGCTACCCTCTAGCCCGCACTCACCTCTCGCTTATTGAAATAGCCTACTTGCTGTTTCGTAACTTTAAAACATGAAAATTAGTACAGTGTGTTAGCCGAATATTGTTGGCAGCTAATTAAAAATGTTTCTGAAGTGAACCAGGAGTAGAAGTCTTCTAGAATTTTTTTAATTTGAGTAATGTCAAGCATTTTTTGTTTTTTTTTTTGTGCGAGCGCCATACAAGTTGTAATCATAGGAGGTAGGAACTGCAATTTTTCAATTCTGGACATTTGTTTTATAATAATGTTGACGTGTGTGGAGTTGTGTATCGTAAGTAGTTACGATAACATTTAAATTATGCCTGTTTTCATTTGTTTATATGAAAAGTATAAAAACATATTTCCCGAAAACTCTGTACGCCATAGATAATTTTAGGCTTCAGATTTGAATTCAGCATAGGGTAATTATCGAAAATTACCAGTTTTATTCAAGCCCAAACAAGTCTTTATTGATTTAGCACGAATTTCGGTATGTCTTACACGGTGTTTTCAACGGCTAAGACGGCCAAATTTATCATTGCGTGGAAGCCGAAGTGTTCTTGGAATAATAACGGAAGATTTTTCGCTGGTAATGTTTTGCCTGATACTTCCTCGGAATAGGATCGGATACCGTGCTGACTTATGTTACAGTGGTCCTTCCACGTATATCCGTTTATGTGTAGCTCAAGAGAAAAGTAGAAGTATTGCCATCGTGTGTTAGTAGAGAATAAGCAACAAAATATAAAACTTGTAGCTGCCTGTATACTTAACATATCAAACTTTGTACTCAGTTACATATTAATTTGCTGAAAGCAATTGGAATTCGGTATACAGATCTTCCGGAAGCGAACCACAGCTTTCTCAAATACAAAACAACTGCTGGTCTAGCATTGATCGCCGACTGGGGATATAATGATCCACGCGTGGGAGGTGGCAGACCAAGAAGGCTGCAATCCCGGGCTGCGAAAGTAGCCCTTGATGACGTCATGCTACTACTAGTATCTATTTCAGTGGAAACATTTCATTGGCTTCATTTAGAGTAACTTCATTAGGAACTTCGACTTCACTTTTAACTACTGAGGCAAGCCCATTCATCAGATGATGATACAGTGCCAATATTGTGATATGAGAATCTGAGGAAAAACTGAAGGTTTCAGAGATAAACTGTTTCAATATCGATTGGAATTGAAAACTTCCCCAGGACTCAGATCAAGGATAATAGTATCATTTGAAAGAAGAAATCAGCTAGCTTAATATTCATGACGAAAATAGGGAGAGATTTAAAATTAAGCGTTCGTTTGTCCTCGAAGAGAAACTATGAAAAACCAATAATATTATAAAGCAGAAAGCTGGACTATGGTTTCAACTTTCGACTACCTGAATACAGTGCTTATACGAGCTTTCAACTGAGAGTTATGGTCCTGAACCGTTATATAAATTGCAATACTTTATTACTGAGCTACGTCTGCACGCACACACACACACACACACACACACAGAGTTATAGTCCTATTTATGACTTTTCTATTTCTGAAGGACTGGAAAGCTTTTTCCATCTTTT
This sequence comes from Periplaneta americana, assembly GCF_040183065.1. Lineage (NCBI taxonomy): Eukaryota > Metazoa > Arthropoda > Insecta > Blattodea > Blattidae > Periplaneta > Periplaneta americana. Next base: position 110,688,146 of record NC_091124.1, read on the forward strand.
TGCTTGGTTTGGTATTCTGTTCTTTTTATTCCCACTAGACACAGAAGAAATACTATTTTAGCCGTAGTAGCTTCACTTACAATATCCATTATTATTATTATTATTATTATTATTATTATTATTATTATTACTATTATTATAAGCCACTCAACAATACCTACTATGTAGGCCTACAATTTAAACTGCGTGTCCTTTCTGACTTTGTCAACAATTGAAGGGTTCAGAACCATAGTGGGCCAAGCGCCATTTACTAAAACTAACAAGGGTTAAAATGAAGTTATTACCATAATTCAATGGAAACATATAGCAAGTAATATAAAGTATATACATTAAAACTAAATGATATGTCAATCTTCATTAAACTATGGTATTCACTTAACGTTAACCCTATCTTTATCAGTTTTTAATAAATGGTACTTGCCCACTATGACTCTGAAACCTTGAATTTTGTTACTGTTTCACAAATCCTGCGAAATTAATTTATATTATTGTTTATAACATTATCATAATCAAATGACTTTACAGCCAGAATAGTTGAAATGTTATTATACTATCAAGCTATTTCATTGCCTATAATAATAATAATAATAATAATAATAATAATAATAATAATAATAATAATAATAATAATAATAATAGTAATAATAGTAATAATAATAATAACAATAATAATAATAACAATATCATTATTATTATTACAGTATTATTATACTTAAAAACCAACTAATAATAATAATTATTATTATTAGTTAGTTATTTTTGTAAGTAGCTATAGCCACGTACAGTAATATAATCTGATAAACTGTGGTATCTATTATTATATTAACGCTTAGAGTTAGACGAAGCATAAAATCTTTAGGATGAACATTACCACAACTGAGTTGATTGCGACAAGACCATTTTGTTACGTGGCGTCTCAGATTTTTCACCGAGTTATGCTAGACAGATATTCGAAATTTTAGATATTATGTTAAAATTATGTGTAATAGATTTTTGTCAATAGGCAAATTTCTTGCGTACTGTAAACGTACTAAAATTCTAGACATTCAGTTAAAAAACGTTTCCCATCGAATTGACTGCGCTCTGCGACACAAACACAGTGGCGGCTCGTGGGTATTGAATTAAGGGGGGCTGCATATAAAAATAAACCAAGCAACTTACTTTATTTAAAGATTAATTTCATGTGCCTTGTCTTGTAAGTTGTGTTTAAATGAGACAGGCTCATGTCAGTAGATTTACTGGCATTTAAAAGAATCCTGCGGGACAAAATTCCGGCACACCGGCGACGTTGATATAACCCCTGCAGTTGCGAGTGTCGTTAAATAAATCATAATTTAATTTTTTATATGCAGATTTGAACCTTAGAAATATCTAACTGGCGATGTTGTAGTTGGTTGTGTTATACATCAATAAATGAAAAAAATAACTAAACCAGAAATTGAATTCAGGATCTTCAAGAGTACGCACCAGGGCGCTTGCCTCATTTATTGTGATGTTGTTAGATGTTTCAGATTCCATTATGGTTTGAAAACATTCTAGCAATGGCTCATGAATAACATTTACTATTCTTATATTAAAACTCCATCTTGTTGCCCCATCTGATGGAATTGTCTTTGAAACACATTAATCTAATGCAGACTGAGTGGAGATAATAATAATAATAATAATAATAATGATTTATTTTAGCTGGCAGAGTTAAGGCCGTAAGGCCTTCTCTTCCACACAACCAGCAAAAAGTGTATATACATATGCATGAACTTACAAAGAATTCAACAATTTGATTTAGATGAGAGTTACATGTATACAAGAGTTATTTACGAATTAAACAACAAAATACTATGAACTATTAATTAAACACTGAAATAAACTGGGTAGCAGAATTAAACTAAAATACATAGAATGTTAATATATTTCAAATTATATTAGATAATAGAAAGAGATTATTATGAGACAATTTTGAAAATGCAGCACAATCAGGATGATGTCTAAAGAAAAAAAGCAACAGTGTAGTCAGTAATATTTTAAATCAGTATGATTGGAGTGAAATGCTAATAAGGTTATCTTTTAAGCTAGAGAGATCGAGAGAAGGAAGCAGGGATACTGGATAAATTAGCAAAAAATATGCGAGCTTTGTATTTTGTTTAGCGGGTCTTTCCATTATGAGATTCTACTGATGGGCACTTACTTTCACATTTCTCCTGAATTGTTAAGGCACTGAAATGAATGGACTGTAAATATTGTACAGAATTAAACATTGTTGCACTTGTTACACTCACAACATTAAAGAAAATGCATTTAAAACTGCGCGCTACTGACAAACTGCTGCAAATTTTGCAGCGCCTGGAAACTCTGGATTCACGGCCAGGGGTAGCAGGAGGAGGGGTAAAACTGACGCGCAAAGCTTCCGAAACGAGACTGGCAGCTCCAGGGGAGGAAGTGGCTTCACCCTATAGTCCTTATCTCTGGTTTCGCTCTGGCAGCATCAGAGGAGCACTAACGATTGCGTGCATGTCATTGAGAGCATTTTTTTTAATTCGAGCCGCTAAATAGATACTGTATAATAAATGTATTTCACAACATAAAACGAGACAAGAGCACAAATGTCTGGGGGTGCTGCAGCTCCGCAGCCCCTCTTCGAAAGCCACCCCTGCTGAATCAATAGAAATGAAATGTACGCTATGTTCGGCTGAATATTTTTACTCTAAACACTCCTTGAATTAACTGTAACTTGCTTCAAATTGGAACTTGTATACTGAAGCCAGAGTGAAGCCAGAGTTAAAACTTCTTTATTACGAACAGACTTCCACGGAGCAGTTGCCCAAGCCAGAGTATGGTTCTTTTTTCGTTATGTCACTCTCTACCAAGAACTGTAGTGCTAATCTTATGTGCCCTATTTTTTATGTAGCTGTTTCATATTAAATACGGTTGCTTCATACTCTTGTATGTTCCATAAAGAGAAATCCTTTTTATATAAAAATGAGAATCTCGAGCTGTTTTACTTTTATTGTTCTAGAAGTTTATTTGTCAAATGTATTGTTTAATTTTATACTTATTTATGAAATTTTTCGTATATATATATCTTATAATATAACGATATAAAATGAAAATAAAACAGACTAGTCTTATACAAGAGATAATTTCTTACAGAAACAAGGAAGCTTCTTGCCATGGTACACGTGCGAAGAATCATCGAGTGTTAGTCTCAGTGCTACAGATTTCATTCATTGATACCACCATCTACATTTTGATTCAACATTTCAGATTTCTATGGAAGTAAGAGCCTCTGATAGATATATCAAATCATCAATAATTTCATGACAGGTTTGTATGTCTATATATTTGTTCATTTTTCTGTGTAATTTGGCTGTAAAATATCAATCATGCACATTGTTGCATTTTGTCACATTGTCTATTCTAGCGTCTATTTCTTTTCTCTGCTACACTCTTGCTAATACAAGATATAATTTTACCATATATAATGTCTTGCTGCACAAGATCATTCACTGTTAAAATTTTTCAACATTACTACATATATACAGGACGGGCCATAAGTCACCGTATCCATAGATATTTCTCACTTACTACCCTAATCTAATGGGTCTATGTGAGCTCCATCATTATCTATGCAGATTTGGATAAGTCTCCAGATTCTTAGTGACATTTCATGTAACTGCTGTGGTGTTATGTCTGCAAAGACAGCTGTCACAGCTCCTTCAGTTCGTCGTTTGTTTGATACTGTCTAGGAGCTATTTTTCTTTTATGTACCCCTACAGGCTGTTGTCCAGTGTTGTTAAGTAGTGACTTTGTGCAGGCCATGGTAATGGTACTGGTAATCTTGCAGATTCACGGCCAATCCATCTTTCTGGGAAGTTGTCGTTAAGAATATTACGAATTTCTATTGGGGACTGTCTTTAACGCTGGCTGTAATGAAAGCTCGTTTTCCCTAAGCTAACAATGTTGCATTTCTTGGGGGTAGCCTTCCAAATGTCCTTTCAAACTGTGCCATAATTTGTTGCATTGTCTGCCTCATGTACTGCCTTTCGTGGACCCAAATACTCGCAACCAACCGCTCTTCAAGCGAATAATTACTCGTATCTGCCATCTTGCTTACACTTCCACTATCGTTATTCAACTGTTATTCTCATTTCTACGAGATGTTTTGGTCATTTCAAATCTGGCTTTCAGGTAGCAGCTCCCCGTAAAGCAGGTTTGAATAATTTCAAGGAAAAATTGTTCCGGGGCCAGGTATCTATCCCGGGACCCTTCGCTTTGGTCATTGTTATCAACTGTCTTTCAGTGTTGCCACACCATTTTGTCACCAGGTTTAGTAATAAGTAATTATACAATACCTTACATTGTATATATATATATATATATATATATATATATATATATATAAGGGTACGGTGACTTATGACCCACTCTGTACATTTGAAGTCACTGGTCACGAAACACAGTCGGCGTTACAATTTATTCTGGAGAAACACAAAGCTAAGGATACATATTCCGTTCCTCCGGAAAGATATAAATTTCCATTTCCCGTCGAAAAAATCGAAACAGAGTGTCCTGAATTTCCAGTAAAAACTGGCTAAAACCTTCAATTGAGTATAGCAGAACTAACTATGAAACTTACGAATTCAATATTAGAATGCTATTTTGCAAGACTCCACATGCTCCTAGTATTGTGACATTCTCGAAAATAGATCTATTCGATTCTATGAAAAATGTTCTTTTCGGAATTTTCATTGTCAAAAATCACTTACTTCTCGTCACAAAACGAACAATCATTTTTTTAAGGTAGGTTTAGTTCACAGTGCTTAACTTCATTCAGTTGGAATAATATCAAGCTATTGCAGCGTGAAGAAGCCGTTCTCTACGACAGAGAAGTATCGGCGCGGTTTGTCTGTGGCTGTTAGAGTGAAAACTAATTACACGTTGGCCATGCATACCATCCACTGAACATTGAACACGGAAAACCACACCAACTTCCGGTATAGTTCAAAATTAACCTCCAACCTCTCGAATGCGAGACAATGAACAGTTACAGGAACAGTAGGAATGCTCGAAAACAATTTTACATTCTTTAACTACCGATAGTGATGACATCAAATAAAAACTGTGTTACTGGATACTAGCTAGCCTTGATATTTCGGAAAAAGGAAAATTTATCAAACTTAAATACTGCCCTGCTAAAGCAAATGGAGGTATCTGAAAAATTGTGTTTTCGATTTGAGAGATATATGTGTTTGTCTACCATACAGGTAGTTTTTATTAGATAGCTATATTAAATTGAAGTGAACGACTCAATGAATTGCAGTTACAACTTTCTCTTTCAGTAATATGATACAAAACGTTTCCTTCAAGGACATATGTGTACACCTCTCAACTACAAAACACTTTTTTTGTACATACTACCTTTTGTTTTAAAAGGGCAGTAGGCCTATAGGCCTATCGAAAAAATTGTGCCTTATATAGATCCAATAGGGTTTTCCTCACCTTTCACATCTATGGTTACTTTTTGTGCTTGTTTTCATGTAGCTTTTACGGCAGCTCAGTATTATTTGTGTTCGATTTCCTGCGTTAACTGCAGTTATATTTGCGACGTTGAAGACCGACGATGGTGGATTCTCCTATTTTCATCACCATTCCAAATTTTATTCCTATTTCTCTTCTAATTTAATAACTTACAATTTTATTAAAATAAAATACAGGTTAGTGTACGAGGTTCTGTGATGCTTGAGGAACATTTTGAGCCCGATTCTGCTTTTCGCTGTAAAAAAAATGGTCGCCTGGTGAGTGTCTGGGAATGACTAATTGATTACAAATATAGCTAATATAATTCCTTTCATTTACGAAAATTGTGAATAGAAAGAGACAGAACTATTTCTTTTTTTTTTCTGTTCCGAACAGTCCGCTGAGAGTATTCGTTTGTGGAATTATAAAGGAGAGCGAGATGGTGTTCGGCTATATGAATCAGATGATTCACCTAGGGATTACCTAAAATTTGTCTCACAGTTGGGCAAAACCTCGGAAAAAAATCAAGCCAGGTAATCTGTCTAAGCGAAATTCTAACTCGCGTACGATGTCAAATTCAAATTAATACTATGGGTATATGCCAAGAATGAAATGATTGTATAATATTATAACCTTGTTTCGTACGTTATCTATTGTATGGCAGAATTATGAAACAATAGTTATTAATAAAGCAACAATATATCAAATTTTTAATTTCAAATCGTTGTCTATTAAGGATAAATTTCTATTACTTACATACAAAAGGAATTTAAGGAACCTGCTGGTTCATTGCCGCCCTCACATAAGTAAGCCCACCAACGGTCCCTATACTGTGCAATATTAATCTAGTCTCTATCCTCATATCTTACTTCCCTCAAATCCATTTTAATATTCTCCCATCGAAGTCTCGCCCACCCCAAAGGTCTTTTTCTCTCTCCGGTCTCCCAACTAACACACTATACGCATTTCTGGATTCGCTCATAAGTGCTACATGCCCTGCCCATCTCAAACTTCTGGATTTAATGTTTCCTATTATGTCAGTTGAAGAATAAAATGCGTGCAGTTCTGCAATCTGTAACATTCTCCATTCTTCATCCCTCTTAGCCTAAAATATTTTCCTCAGCACCTTATTCTCAAACACCCTTAATCTCTGTTCCTCTCTTAAAGTGAGAGTCCAAGTTTCGCAACCATACAAAACAACCAGTAATATAACTGTTTTATAAATTCTAACTTTCATTTTATTTGACAACAGACTAGATGACAAAAGCTTCTCAACCGAATAATATCAGGCATTTCCCATATTTATTCTGCGTTTAATTTCCACCCGGTTGTCATTTACATTTGTTGCTGTTACTCCAAGATATTTGAATTGTTCCACCTCTTCGAAAGAAAAATCTCTAATTTTTATGTTTCCATTTCGTACAATATTCTGATCAGGAAACAATCATATACTTTGTCTTTTCGGGATTTACTTCCAAACCTATCGCTTTACTTGCTTCAAGTAAAATTCCCGTGTTTTCCTTAATCGTTCGCGGATTTTCTCCTAATATATTCACGTCATCCGCATAGACAAGCAGCTGATGTAACCCGTTCAATTCCAAATCCTCTCTGTTATCCTGGACTTTCCTAATGGTTACTCTAGAGCAAAGTTAAAAAGTAAAAGTGATAGTGCATCTCCTTGCTTTAGCCCACAGTGAATTGGAAACGCATCTGACAGAAACTGACCTATACGGACTCCGCTGTACGTTTCACTGAGACACATTTTAATTAATCGAACTAGTTTCTTGGGAATACCAAATTCAATCAGAATATCATATAAAACTTCTCTCTTAACCACGTCATATGCCTTTTTTAAATCTGTGAATATCTGATGCACTGTACCCTTATACTCCCATTTTTTCTCCATTATGTCGAATACAAAATATCTGATCAATAGTTGATCTATTACGCCTAAAACCACATTGATGATCCCCAATAATTTCGTCTATATATGGAGTTAATCTTCTCAAAAGAATATTGGACAAAATTTTGCACGACGTCAACAAAAGTCATATTCCTTGAAAGTTATCACAGTCTTGTCCCCCTTCTTAAAAATAGGAACAATTGTGGACTCCTTCCATTGTTCTGGCACAATTATCTTTTACCAAATTGCAAGTAAAAGTTTATAAATTGCGCTAGATAATGCGCTTCCAACGTCTTGTATTAATTCTGCTGGAATTTGATCGAAACCTAGAGACTTGTACTTTTTCAGATTTTCTATTGCAATTTCGACTTCAGAAGGTGTGGGTTCGGATATAAATTTCTCAGCAGTTTGTATTTGAATTTCTTCCCGATCATTTCTATTTGGCCTATGTATATTTAGTAATTTCCCAAAATAGTTTTTCCATGTGTTCAGAATTGAATGAGAGTCTGCAAGCAAGTCACCATTCTCATCCTTCTTTACGTTTACCCTTGCCTGATATCCGTTCTTTAATTCCTTTAAACCCTTATATAGGGTAAGGTTGCCTAATTCCGTGACATATTTAATAAAGTCTATATTTATGCCAAAATTGTAATATGAATTTTCATATAACAACTAAATGACATTATTTGGATTTTTAGATACAGTTTTTACAACATTCAGTGTCAACAGTTTGACAAGTTTGATTTATAATATATGAGTTTTCATTATTATACAGTGGCTCCTAAATCCGTGACAGGGATCCAAATTGCATGTTAGTGATTTCCTAATTCCGTGATACTAAAACAATGCTCATTAACTGCTCAGAAAACAAACGCGTATTTGGAAAAATACTTTAAAGGCCTGGAATATTGTTTTAATGTGGAGTAAGCAAGAAATTATAACCTGTAAAAACGGCCTAAGTGACAAATTTCATAGAAAATACTTGTGTAACTACAGGAATAGGTATTAGGTATAAACAAAATAAACTGAAATTTAAATTCAATACAAAATTAAATTAGAATAAATTGAATTTAAGACAATTATTTCTCATTATTTATATTTCTAACAACACCAGTAAATAAGTTAAATATATGCCCTATTATTTTATTATAATATTATAAATGATGGTTTCTATAACTTATTTCTATTATTATTTCCACGAACTATTTTCTTTCATAGACATTAATTTTCACAATTTAGCGATGGCATCACTGGTCGAGTGAGCCAGGAAGGAGAAATATAGAAATAAATCTGAAAATGGGTAAGCTCCTGTAGCAATGTTATTGTCTCACAATGTTTAAATAATAATCATACACATTGATTGAACTGACTATAATCTACAGTAATATGTAATTTTTATAATGATATTTTACTTCTTACCCCAAATATATAATGTTTCTTCAGGAGTGGTCACAATGGAAAGAAAAACTTACTGGTCAACCACCTTTCACTGAACAAAAGCTTCTGCAGTTAACTGCTTCTATTCAAAAGGCGGGTAGTCAATAGAATTCTAAAGAAGACATCTCCTGGCATCTGTTAGGTATTTCAAAAACTTAAAAGTCAGAGACAACAACTCCATGGCAGTCAATTGAAATTTAATCACGGGATTAGGGGTATCACGGAATTACTGTCCACATTTCACGAGATGATCCGAGCAAGGAATGCAAGGTTCCCCCCCCCCCACTCTCACAAGCAAACATCGAGACAAAACCCGGTTTGTGTGCTCTAAACTTTCGCTATCAACTACAGTGAAAACATTGTTCCTCAGTAAAACATTAACTTTGTATCCAGATTATTAGCTCATACAGGCTACATATTATACATATAATATCTATAATTAAGTTAATTACGTGAAGCAATTATTCAGAGACAGTGTTATACCACACCAGTCAATGTAAATATTATATTTCTGATTTACAATATAGTAATTAATAATAATAATAATAATAATAATAATAATAATAATAATAATAATAATAATAATAATAATAATAATAACCTACACTGCATAGTCAACACCTGTGGAGTAATGGTTAGCGCGTCTGGCCGCGAAAGTAGGTGACTCGGGTTCGAATCCCGGTGGGGGCAAGTTACCTGGTTGAGTTTTTTTCCGGGGTTTTCCCTCAACTCAATATGAACAGATGCTGGGTAACTATCAGTGCTGGACCCGGACTCATTTCACTGGCATTGCCATCTTCATCTCATTCAGACGCTAAATAACCTGAGATGTTGACATAGCGTTGTAAAATGCATTAAGATGTTTTTTTTAATATGTAGAAATTAAAATTTTTACGAGTATAATGCTGCATGTTATTTAAATGAAATATTAAAGCGCCATGTATACTTTTGAGCTAACTAAAGTTTTAAATTTGTTCCCCTCTCGACGTCACGCCCATGGTTAACTGAAGTTATTGTAAGTGTCAATAATTTAATGTTGACAGTATGAGAATACTATTAAGTCAGTGTAAATGAAATTAGTATTAAATTACAAAAAATAAATAAATACCTGCGTATTTAGCAGCCCTTTCTGTAGCATTCATCAAAGGACACAATAATCTCTTCTGCCTTGCTTCTTCATCACACATCTTTATTACATTCGCTATACTTTGTCGTGCTTCGCTACGTATAGTTTTTCCATTTTTAAGCTTTGTAAACATTATGACAACTGATATCTGACACTATTGAAATCAAATAGAACTCTACTTCGCTTTAAAACTACTTAACTGAATATTTCACTGACTAAACAACTTCGTAATTCATTGTCTAACTAAATTGCTGATTTAAGATAATTGGCTAATTAAAGCGTAATGCAGCCAATCTGGCACGATCTTTAAGATAACTTAAGAAATTCAAACCTGATTTAAGAACATTTTAATATAAACTACACTTGTTAGCCACAGTATTCACAACACCGACATCATGTAATAAAATCTCAACAGTAACTAAAATGCTTGCATTGTTTGCAAAACCAACGTTTTCAGGTCGAGTGTCACTGAACTTTCTCCCAGCCAGTCAATGCCACCACCCTCATCTACTTGCTCTTTCAGACGCGCGAGTTATTGTACATTTCCTTACCCTCGTCTCTTACCCCGCAAGGACCATTCCCCCTCACAGAGATCACCTCGTGAAGTGTGGACAGTAGGCATCTTTACCCTAAATCTCAAAAGTTTTTATTCTTACTATTTGTTTCTACCTCATTCAGTTTTTCCTTCAAGTAACCTTTCTTTTTATTCCTAAGTGTACGACTTGCTTCCCATCTTTCATTGAAATAATTATCTCTATTCTCCTCAACTGAATCCTGTAAGAATTTCAATTTTTCCTGTTTCCTTCTTTCTGCTGCCATGCAACAATGCTCAACAAACCACGGTATCTTTTTCTTAGTTTCATAATAACCTACTGTTATCCTCTGAGGAGTTTAGGGCTGAGAGGAATGCTGTTCCGACTAGTCTAGCGCGGTACTGGAGTGGGAGGGAACAGTAACATCGCCAGTCTGGAAGTACAATCATACTGAAAACATTCGCCCAATTTACGAGAGCAGTATGCCTATTAGTTTTCTAACGTATTTTTGGCGAGATAGAGATACAACCATTCGTACTTACGTGTTCAGAGAAGGAATGTATTGCAGAAAATTTTATTTATTTATTTAGTCTATTATTTATTTATTCTGGTGAAGTTAAGGCCATCACACCATCAGAAATAAAAATACAATAAAATAAATAAACATAAAAATCATAATAAAACTACAATAATATAAATGAAAAGAAGAATCATACTATAAAATTTAGTGATTAGTGGTAGGCTAATCAATTTAAAAAATATAATAATAATAATAATAATAATAATAATAATAATAATAATAATAATAATAATAATATATTAAACTGCCCCCCATTGAGGGTAGCCCTTAAGGACACAGTATGTCCTCAAAAAATTATTATACATATGTAAACATAGATATTAAGTTTTAAAAAAGGGAAACGAAATGGGCGTGAAAAATTACAATTGCTATTAATGTGGCACCATGTGATTAATTAGGCTTTGGCAGGATTTTTTAACACAATTATCACAATGTCAACCCTCAGAGATGTTGGCAGAGCAAACTGCCGTCGAAATTCTTCGGAAAAAGCTGGTATAGTCCCTCGAGCACCTATGAGCAAGCCGAATACCTCAACGTGAATTAAGGAATATTTCAGCTTGAAATAGTTGACTGTAGGCTCATAGATCGACTTCTTATTAAGGTGGACCTCGGCTGACTGATTACATTCTACTTCATAACGTATCGTGGGGTCCACAATGATGCCCTGTTTAGTGTCAGCATTGTACGCTAAAATATCTACTCGTCTCGTTGACCCATTTTCCACAGCATGTTTCCTTAAAAATGACTTGTAACGGTGAAATATTTAATAATAATAATAATAATAATGATAATAATAATAATAATAATAATAATAATAATAACAATAATAATAATGGCTTTATTGAGACATTCATATAATATTAACATAGCTAACATCAGGGAGATGTTTGACCAAACATTGCAACAATATATTTAACATATTTATAACAAAATCACATAGGCCTAGGTAAACAATATGTATATGAAATATTCACACACTACTACAAACTGAAGATTGCATATTTTTGGACGATTAATACTTCCCACTCCTCTCGGCTCGGCTTAGCTGTAGCAACAAAAGAATCTACCTGCAATCCCCCCGCACTGATGGCAAGAATACCCAGGTCGTCCCAGTACTAAACTCGTCGGAGGAAGACAGTATGCTCTGTTCAGCTGCAATTTTGATATTATCTCTGATATTTTCCCACACGCTATTAACATCTAACTCTTTCTCAACTTCTTTGGAGCTTCCAAAAGTGGCAAACCGATTCCAAACTTCGACCTATAATGTTGCTTATTTTCTTCGTCCTTTAATTTCAGAATATTGAATTTACTAACATTAACTTGTTGCTCTACATTTTTAGCTACTGATAGTCTTCCTCCTAATTCTCCAATTACAAAATAGTGGTCAGAATTATAGTCTGCCCCCCCTGAAAGTTCGAATATCTACTATACTAATATGTCTCCGTTTATCTATCAAGATGTGATCTATTTGGTTGTGTGTCAATCCACCTGGAGAAGTCCAAGTATATTTACGTATATCCTTATGGGGGAAAGTTGGCTAACGTAACTCTATTGTCATTACTAGTTACGTGTAAGCTCTCTTTTCCAATAGTTGGTTTAAAAATACCCTCCTGTCCTACTTTAATGTTGAAATTCCCAATAAAATATTTATGCGATATCTAGATAACTGATCAAAAGTGAAGGGTACACGGGAAAAACGATCAAGGTCCATCAAAAATCGAAATTGAGTTAATAATGCTATCTTATAGTGGAAAAGAAGTACTATCATGTGGTCTAGCTAGTCATAAGAAATCATCGTTCTTGACATTCCACTACGTGAATTTCTATTAAATACACACATAAGAAAGTATTAAGTGCTTAAACTTTAAAATTAGTTTTTCTCGAAACTTTCTAAAATAGACCTTGATCGTTATTTCCGTGTACCCTTCAAGTATGTTCGAATTTCTCATAGAATCTATTATTTATATGGTCGTCTTTATCTTCTGTAGGGGTGTGAGCATTTATAACTATGATATTGCACCATCTACCCTTAAGTACTAAATATGATAACCTGTCACTGAAAAATTCGACCTTTTTTACTGCTTATTTTATTCTTATATGAACAAAGAATCCTGTTCCTAATTGGTGATTATTGTTTCCTTTTCCATAATACAACAAGTAATCTCCTATTTGTGATATGCCATTCCCTTCTAACCTAACCTCTTGTACTACCACGAAGTGTATTCTACGTCTACCTAGTTATTTTGCTATTAATGTTACCCCTCCTGTTCTATAACGACTAGTTATGTTCCACGTACAAAATCTCATAACCTTATATCTTTGCTGTGGTTGTGCCAGTGAATCAGTCCCATTCCGGGGGGGGGGGATAAGTTTCTAGTACAGGAAATATTATTGCAAGGAAAAGTCGTTTAATATTATTTTATGGCACAAGTTACCTTTTAGTCGAATGGTAATATCTTACGTTTTATGTTTCCAGGCAGAGAGAGATGATATTTTTAAGTTTTTTTTTCTATGAAGATGTTATAATCTTTTATATGTACTTGCGGACGTTAGTCAATGTTAGTTAATCTTAAACCAGAGTATGGTATGGTATTGACACACTTTTTCATTGTGCGAGTACCGGTAATAATAATAATAATAATAATAATAATAATAATAATAATGATTTATTTTAGCTGGCAGAGTTAAGGCCGTAAGGCCTTCTCTTCCACTCAACCAGCAAAAAGTGTATATACATATGCATGAACTTACAAAGAATTCAACAATTTGATTTAGATGAGAGTTACATGTATACAAGAGTTATTTACGAATTAAACAACAAAATACTATGAACTATTAATTAAACACTGAAATAAACTGTGTAGCAGAATTAAACTAAAATAGCCTACATAGAATGTTAATATATTTCAAATGATACTAGATAATAGAAAGAGATTATTATGAGACAATTTTGAAAATACAGCACAATCAGGATGATGTCCAAAGAAAAAAGCAACAGTGTAGTCAGTAATATTTTAAATCAGTATGATTGGAGTGAAATGCTAATAAGGTTATCTTTTAAGCTGTTCTTAAAGGTGTTTGTTGTCTTGCAGCCCCTAATACTTTGTGACAAGGAATTCCATTGACGCGAGGTGGATATTGTAAAAGATGAGGAATAACAAGATGTTCTATGAAGAGGTATATTTAGCGTGCCACAGATAAGTGATCTGGTATTTACGTCGTGGTTAGAGTATAGATAAGAGAAACGAGACGAAAGGTAATTTGGTGTTGAGGTGTGCAGAATTCGAAAGAGTAAAGACAAAGAGTGTAAAGTTCTGCGTTCTTTAAGTCGGAGCCACGAGAGACTTGCGAAGGACGGTGATATGTGATCATATCGTCGGATGTTGCACACGTATCTGACGCACATATTCTGAGCTCGCTGTAACTTGACTGACAGTTCAGAACTTAGATCACTTAACAAAACGTCACAATAATCGAAGTGCGGCATTACTAGGGTTTGTACTAGGGTAAGTTTTAGTTGCTGGGGCAAGAAGTTCCTCAAGCGACTCAAAGAGTGAAAGGAGGAACAGATTTTTTTTATCGTTTCTTTAACTTGAAAATTCCAACTTAGATTATTATAAAAAAAGAAGCCAAGATTTTTTACGTCAGATGAATAAGGGATTAGCGTGTTGTTAAGGGTAACAACTGAAAGATTACTGTTATTAAGGGAGTTAACTAAACGCTTATGTCCAATAATTATGGCTTGAGTCTTACTTGGATTAAGTGCGAGTCCGAAATTGGCCGCCTAAGTGGAGACAGTGGCTAGGTCACAATTTAACTTGTCAATCGATTCATTGATCGTATTGGGTTTGGAATGTATGTAAAGTTGTAGGTCGTCGGCATAGAGGTGATATCGGCAATACTGTAAGTTCTTTGATACGTCATTAATGTAGATAGAGAAAAGTAGTGGTCCTAATACGGAGCCCTGCGGCACTCCCGCCTTTGTGTATCGCCATTGGGAGAATTGATTATCAAGTGAAACACACTGTTGGCGGTCCCGTAGCTAGGAGTCCATCCAGCTCAAGGTATTGTCTGACAGGTGCAAAGCCTTCATCTTTGCAAGAAGCAAGTCGATATCAACAGAACCAAAGGCATTGCTGAAATCGAGAAGAGTTAGAGCAGTTACTTCACCCCTATCCATAGCTTCACGGATGTCCTCAGTCACTTTAAGTAGGGCTGTAGTAGTGCTGTGTCCATGCCTAAAACCCGATTGATAGTCATCGAGGAGTTTGTGTTCGTCGAGATAGTTCGTAAGTTGTCCGTGTACAATATGTTCTAATGCTTTTGAAAGAGTGGGAAGAATTGATATCGGTCTGTATTGGTTTACTGTAGAAGGTGTGTTAGATTTAGGTAAAGGTTTTACTAATGACATTTTCCAGAGTGAGGGGTAGGACCCAGTCATAATAGATGCATTGAATATATGGGTGACGGTCGGCAGGATCACATCTATTATTTTATACAGGAGAGTGATATTTATATTGTCTACACCTTGGGCTTTAGATTTCATACGTCGCAGCGTCTTCATTACGTCAGTCGGGTTAATGTATTTAAAGAAGAATTTATCCCATACAGGTTGGGGATAAGATCTGAGAAATTCAAGAGTCTCTTTTTTATGTAATGGTTCAGGTGGAGCAGTGACGAAATGTTCATTTAGACTATTGAGTGACAAGTTGATGTTATCTACCCGAGGCTTTGCTTTTGTTAGACCCAGGTTATTAAGGTTACGCCACAATTCTTTCGCACTGACCGAAGGTATAATAAGGGAATGTGCATGGCGTAATTTAGCATTACTTACTGCTTGATTACATTTATTTCTTAAAACTTTGTAAGTATTAAAATCTAATTCGTCCTTGCTCCGTCTGTATTTACGATAAACAGTGTCTCTGTCTGTCATGAGTAATTTTATGGCATCGCACATCCAAGGCGCAGGGCGTCTACCAACTCGTCTGGTTTTCAAGGGTGCGTGTTTATCGTATAACTGAATTACTAGGTCGTTAAATTTTTCGATTTTGTCGTCAATGTCTGGTAAATTCCACACTTCAGTCCAAGGCAGGCTAAGTGCATCGTTGATTAATTCATCATGCACAATATCTAAGTTTTATTTGAACTCGATTTGGTGCAACCACGTCCATTTCCTGCCTCATCCATTGTTGTAGTACAAATAAGGTATTCCGCATTCGTTAAACTCTTAATCTCATGTATGCCTTGTTTTTGTAAATGAAGTGAAGTATTTAATCATAAATAATAAATAATGACTTTATTAATATTTTCATTTTATAATATACGATATAATATTTAATTTATTATTATGTAACACAGACATATTTAAAACTTAAAACCAGACTCATTGTTAGCAAGCACATCTCCAGCTCATTGTGAAATCAAGTTTCGAACCGACTGGTTTGATTATGAATGTGATTTCCAAATTGTCCAGTATATTCTTCAGCTACTTCATTCAATTTGGAAGAAATATGCCGCGTAAAACTACATACATGCAAAAGTTTAGAGATGTGTGGAAAAAAAACAATGTGTTGAAAGATTGGTAGAAGAAGTTACCGGTGATAGTTCGAAAGCTCGGTGTAAATGGTGTATGGTGGTATCGAATGCAAAATATTCAGATTTATTTACCCATGCTGATAATTATAAACACAAAAAGATTAGCGAGTGCTTTTCTAAGTATCAAATATGTGAGGTTTATTAAAGTCAAATTACTTATCAATAGTACACATGTTGAACCATTACGATATTACATGAAATGGTATATAGAAGTTTTTGACAAACGTTTTCGCCATAACCGTGGCATCTTCAGGTCATATTAAGAACACAATAACGTATGATGAACACTTAAAATATTCAGGTTAAAAAAATTGTTAAAAGTTTAAAGCTGGTGTGGTAGGCAGTTTGAACTTATGCCATTAATATATACATGTAGCATGAAATTAATTCCATGAAGAACATGGAACAGGCAATTAACATTGTACTAATTGATAAGTGTACAAAAAAGTAGAGTAAAAGCATAACAATCTTCAAATACAGGCAGATGTAGTTCCCAAAATAACGAAAACATACTACAGAATGTAGGTCGCTCGTGCTGCTGTTTTATGGGCGTATGACATCAAAGCCCTGTAGAAGTATAATGGGGTAATGTAAGAGAATATACAGACGTGGACAAATTATTAGACTAAAACGTTTTTCTTGGAAACATGATATAATTCGTCGTATCAACTGTCAGTACAATTCACAGAGTCTCTATTGTTGTAAAGATGATTGTTTACATCTTCTGTTATATTTTTCCAATGGTGAAGTATATTTTGTCAGGCTGTATCGGTACTACTGGTGTTTTAATTATATACTGCAGAAGATATTCAACAGTGTGTTCTCCCATGGCCTGCAAGAAGACCGGACATGAACGAAATTGAAAATATGTGCTCTATACTGAAGAAGAAAGTGAACAAAAAGAGACTTACAACAAAACAGGGACTCATTTAAGCACTGTCTGATATCTGGCTAAATGATGCTGATATTCAAAGAAAGTGTCAAACTTTGGTTTCCAGCATCCCTGACAAAATCAACGTGTTAATAAAGAATAAGGGCATGTTCACAAAATATTAGTAACCTCAAGACTCAATTTTCTGTTCATTATTTACGTGCAAAATAAATTTTGAAGAGAATATTAATTTTGAAGGCGTGGTTGAAAGTACTTACCAAAGCAGTTGAGGAGAGGCTAACCTGAATCCAATGATGCAGCAACACGACTGAGCTTTACAGAGAGATGTAACAAATAAAGAAAACTATGTAGCTGGCAAACCTAGTGGATAAACCGGAATTATTTCTGTAACATTTTGAAGAGCGGGTTATTTAAATTTGTAGGATATTGTTCATTGAGTAAATGGGTATTATTATTATTATTATTATTATTATTATTATTATTATTATTATTATTATTATTATTATTAGAAAGGATAGCTATGTAATACTCCTCTGCGGCATTACGTACTTATTGTTATTAACTGTCTTTAAAACCTGGAGAGTGTCATCTATACTTGTAAGTTCATGGTTGTGATTGATTAGGTGTGTAGCAAACTTGGACTTATTTCTATTAAGTTTGAAATCGGCAACATGTTCCCTATAGAGTGTGCGGAAATTTCTCTTAGTTTGTCCTACGTATTTACTAGGGCAGGTTTTACAATGTAATTAATAAACTCCACTATTTGACAATTTGTTATGATTTTGTAAGTTGTTTGGAATGATGTTATTGAGTTTATTATTTGTCCTGAAGGCCACATTGATTTTTTCTTTTTTGAAATAATTACCTAATTTATAAGAAACGTTGCCAAAAAATGTCATAGGTTTCCAGTTACTATTCTTATCCTTTTTCTCAGGTCTTAATGAAGTAGTGTTTAATTGAGTTTCTGTTTTGAATTTATTCTTACGTTTACGGGTCAAATTCGTTATCATTCTTTTATTGAAGCCGTTAATTTGCGCTAAATGTAAGATATATTTGTATCCTGTTCGATAGTTCTTTTTACTTAGCGGAATATTAAGTAGACTGTCAATTAAGAAACGAAAATTGCTGATTTTAGTGTGTAGGAATGATTAGAGTCAAAGTGGATAAAATGACTACTGGTGGTGGGTTTTCTGAAAATGTTATAGCATAATTTTGAATCTTTTAGGGCAATATTTAAATCCAAAAAGTTTATTGACCTATTATACTCAAACTCACAGGTGAATTTAAGATTGGGATGTAAGTTATTAAAACTGTTAAGGATTTCATCATGTATTGCGTTGTTATTGTTATAGAGTATAAGAGTGTCATCGACGTAACGGGCATAAAACCGTATGTTGAACTGTGCGATCAAACCAGGAACATGTTTACTTTCCATATACTGGAAAAAAATACTTCCGATAAGAGACCGGATATTGGGTCGCCCATCGCTGTGCCTTTTGTTTGCTGGTATATTTTATTATGGAAGGAAAAATAATTCTGCTTTAGCGTGACGGAAATTAGATTCACAATTTGTTCTATGATGCTATCCGCAGCATTCACTTGCTTTAATTTTGCTTTTATGATATATGTAGTTTCATTAACAGGGATGTTAGAGTAAAGGTTTTCAATATCCAGGGATATCATTTTCGTACACTTATTTAGCTTAGATAATTTCAAAGCATTAACAAGGTGTAGCGAATTATTCAGAGTGTATTTATGTTCTAGCTGTAAGGCTTTTTTCCAAAAAGTGTGCAGAAATTAGTTAATTTTATGATTAGGGGCCTTCATACTGTTAATAACCGGTCTCATCGAATTGCTGCATCATTGGATTCAGGTTAGCCTCTCCTCAACTACTTTGTAAGTACTTTTAACCACCCTTCAAAATTAATATTCTCTTCTTAGTTCTCAATTTAATAAATTCTCTTACATTACCCCATTATGCTTTTACAGGGCTTTGATTTCATTCGCCCATAAAACAGCAGCACGAGCGACCTACATTCTGTAGCATGTTATCGTTATTTTGGGAACTGCATCTGCCTGTATTTTAAGATTTTTATGCTCTTTTATTCTACTTCTTTGTACACTTATCAATAGGTACAGTGTTAATTGTTTATTCTATGTTCTTCATGGTGTTAATTTCATGCTACATGTATATTTTTAATGGCATATGTTCAAACAGCCTACCACACGAGTTTTTAAACTTTTAAAGATTGTTTTAACTTGAATAGTTTAAGTGTTCATCATAAGTTATTGTGTTCTCTTTTAATATGACCTGATGATGCTATGGTTATGGCGAAAACGTTTGTCAAAAACTTCTATATCCATTTCATGTAATATTGTAATGGTTCAACATGTGTACTATTGATAAGTAATTTGACTTTAATATACCTACACATATTTGATACTTATATTATACTTATCGGACCCAACATGCCTTTAAGAATGTTTTTCTGTTGTTCGACAACATAGACTGCCATTCACAACAAGCGTCTTGGCAGACGAGTGTTATTTCAATTTCCAGAGGATTGTAAATATTATATATCATTATGTTTCATTCCGTATATTAGACTGAGATTTTCAGTGATGCCTGTGGTGATCATCACTTGGCATTTTCTTTCCTTATCCTACTATTGCCAAATGCAGAGGTTCAGATTCTACTATATTTAGCCAGATGAATCTTGTGAAATATAAGCACAGGGAAAGAATGGAAAATCCCATGATAAATTCAGTTCTGATCATTCAATCAGGATTGAGAAGACCTGAAAAATGTTGTTGCATTTATGTATTGCCCCAAAATGTACTTCAGGAAATAGATATCTTATTATTATTATTATTATTATTATTATTATTATTATTATTAGGCCTATTATTATTATTATTATTATTATTATTATTATTAATGGATTTGAGGGAGGTGGGATATGATGATAGAGAATGGATTAATTTTGCTCAGGATAGAGACCAATTGCGGGCTTATGTGAGGGCGACAATGAACCTCCGGGTTCCTTAAAAGTCAGTAAG
Source organism: Periplaneta americana (assembly GCF_040183065.1). NCBI lineage: Eukaryota > Metazoa > Arthropoda > Insecta > Blattodea > Blattidae > Periplaneta > Periplaneta americana. The sequence goes on from NC_091124.1 coordinate 110,708,789, forward strand.
TAAGTATTATTATTATTATTATTATTATTATTATTATTATTATTATTATTATTATTATTATTATTATTATTATTAATTTAAGAACAGTATCTGATTAGAAAAATATTTTCATTATAAATACGACATGATTATGATTTTTTTTCTGTTTAGATACAATGGCTACATACAGGTCGGATAATGAGGGAGAATCATCTCATTAGTTGCAGGACTGTACATAATTTCTCACGATTTTGCATGGGATAAAACCTACAGAGTGATATACCCTTTCCATCATTTAGTCTTTATTTATATAAAATTCTCCAGTTCCTAAAACTGTTTAGTTTGTATTTCAAATTTGGAGATGATGTGTTAAGAAAAATCTGGAGTTTCTTTAACTACAGTTTAGCGGTATTTTAAGCTTGTGCAGAAGTAAATGAAATTCTGAGTTGACAACACTATTTGCAATCTCTCCAACCTGTCCATAACAGGAAACTCAGTTGACTAGTGAACATAACCTGTCTGCTCCGTAAAATGAGATTTCAAGGTATGAAAACTGTATTTTTACTTGAAACTGTAATGTAATAGTGTAATGTAACCAATTACATTGTTTTTACGTAACAAATAATAGACCACCGGCGTAGCTCAGTCGGCTGAGGCGCTTGCCTTTAAATAAATAAATAAATAAATAAAGTAATAAATAAATAAATAAATAAATAAATAAATAAATACAAAAATAAATAAATTTGTAGTTGTGCTTGGACGTGTTGAGTTTTTTCCGACGTTTTCCCAACCGTAAGGTGAATGTCAGGTAATCTGTGGCGAATCCTCGGCCTCATCTCGCCAAATACCACCTCGCTATCACCAATCTCATCGAAACTAAATAATCTAGTAGTTGATACAGCGTCGTCAAGTAGGCCTAACCAACTGAAAACTAATAAAAATATTTATTATATTTGTTTCAAAAGGTACACAGTAATTAGTTTGAATTGTATTCCAACAAAAGGTAGGCCTATGTCAAGGCTTCTAAACTTCTCATAGGTTGCATTATTATCGAGCTTGTTCGCGAGAAACGACGGGAAAGGAGAGCGATTCTGACGTCACAAGATAGCTGAGCGCGCCAAAGCTCAAATGCTTCAAAGCAGTATCTCGTGTATTTTCTTGTTTATGTTGTTTTGAATGCATTATGTCAGGTCAAAGGTATGCTGTTACGGTATGCAACAATTCTAACGATAAAAATAGTTGTCTTTCTTTACCATTCCTAAAGATTTTGAAATTATTAAAAATGGGTAATTGCGTGCAAAAGACAGGATAAATTCAATCCTGACACAAGCAGAGTATGCTCTGATAATTTTAGAGATGACGATTTTGTTCCTGATTTTCGAGCAGCTTCAATGAAAATAAAGCCGAAACGACCAAGAATGTTAAAGCCTACAGGTAAGTTTAAATAAATCACCTAGGCCTATATAAGTAGCCTACATTAATACCAGCTTTGCATAATAATTAGATTAGTTTCATCCATGTTAACCTTCAAATTATTTTCTTTCTTTTGTAATGTTTGCTGAGTCGTACATTACTTACAATTAACAAAATAATCATGCTACTTAAACTAACAGTCGCATACCAAAGCGGTAGAGGATTAGCGACTGATACCAGTAATGTTTTTTCACTATAATTCTCATTATATTGATTTTATACTAACGATTTTGTCCATATGGCATATTCAGTGGTCTAATCATAAAAGCATCCAGTGTCAATTCATTGTTGAGTTTATTGTAGATGAACGTGTGGATGACATTTCATTACCCATACATGCTCCTTTTTCCAAACTTTAGAACGAGATATTAAAAAAACATTCAATGTTAGAATTTTTATAAACACAAGACTGGAAACTAGCAGACGAAAACTGACGGTAGACACTGAGATGAGACGAATTGTTAAGAAATACAGAAAAATAATGCAGTGACAAGTGTAAGTACAGTTTTTATATACACGGTATAAATTCTTTCCACGTATTTATATTATGCCAGGATACGTCCACAATTGATTTATACCCATTGTAATGTTTTCATTTCAGGCGGTCATGTTTATAATGTATGCTAATGTCGCTATCAATATGAAAATAAAGAACCAATCAGCATGGACTCTTCGCGCGTCATCAGCCAATTAGCCATTTGATTGGATAATGAAAAATGAGATAACCTAATTGAGCGTATAGAATCCTTGGGCCTATGTAGCATAAAAATACTCTTGAGATGTTGAAGACAAGAATCATTATACACTCTACGCTATTCCACAATATTTTAGTGAGTAATCAAACTCAATATTGGTTAAGGAAATTACGTCATAGTATTCACATAAAATCTCTGCCAATTAATCCTAATTCATATTTTGAGAAATTTGCTGTACTCTGTTTCTTCTTAATTGGCTCCATTTTAACAACAATATCAAAGCTTTCGTATTGCGAGCGAAACAATCGACAAACGGAATGGATAAGAGGCGTTCTGTTTTACATGCGGAAAAATCTATAGCTTGAAAAGTTCGATTGACAGCTAACGCCAGTGACATAGTAATCGTTCAGTTCCGTGCAGCCTACAAGCAGTTTTATACTAGTAAAGTTTCGTGGCTTTGACGAAACATCCGAAATTAATCGATATCGATGCACTTGGCCATAAGTGTGTAAATGACATAGCAGTACAATCAAAACATTAGGTCATTACCAGACATCGGATTCTAGGGCAAATGCCTATTTTGTTTCTTTAGGAGAAAAGTAAAAATAATTATTAATATTTGTGTTTCATGGAAATTGAAAGGTATTCAAAGAGTTTTATAGTGCCAAAAATGCCCTAAAACGGTTATTAGAGCCTAATTTGTTAATATTCGCCTAAAAATGCCTAACTCACTGTAAAGTTTCGCATTTTACTCTTACTTTTTATAATTTATACATGCATTCACTGCGAAATTTAAAGCATTTAAAAAGTGGAAAGTTTGCTTCACACCGGCCATGAAACCATTGATAAAGGAAACAAAATGTTTTGAATCTCACGACACTCGCAATAGATTTCACCGAATTTAACATGTTTGGAGGCATAAATGCCGACAAAGAACCAACCTTACTTTTGAAGTAGGCAACAATCACAACATGTGCTGCTACCGATTCAGAGATATACTATACTATAAAAATGACTGTTTTCGGTCTGAAACCGATTAGCTGTACTGCCCTTCAGAGTGTCATAAAATCACAATTTTTGGAGAAAGAGTGTTTTTGAAATATTTATGAAAAGTCGTAAAACTGCGAATTAGTAGGGTAAACCGTTACAAAATATTTAAAAGAATGGCCCTCCTAGTGTTAACACTACCAGGAAATGCAACAATAAGTGGAACTTTGTATTTTTGTCCAATTGAATCTCAATAACAACGGTTCATTTGAATGCTCGTTAACAGTTGCTCTTTCCCTCACCTTATTTGTGTTGAGAAGTTTTGAGCGGTAGAACGCTTTCCTGTGAAGTTTAACGCGATAATGCCGAAAAATATAAGTGCAAAATCTACATTGATTCGGCAATGGCTAACAGAATATTCAGAATTCACTTATGATGGAAAAATAATATTCTGCAAGATTTGTAGCAAACAGGTATGTAACAATAGTTGAAATATATAAATTCTATTAATTTTAATGAGTAGGCCTATAATATTTATACATTGACTGAGCTATCCTGAGGTATAATTCTTTTTAAGACCACTACACTTTAACCTTTTAAATTCCGATAGTTAAAGTATTTGCAGGTCATTAAAATTTTGATTGTTCGAACCCACTAACTTTGTGATAGAAATACGGCAATACAACAATTAGGATTTTATTTTAATTCAGTTTACTTTACATTTTTAGATTTCGCAAGAAAAGAAGTGCCACCTAAAGCAGCATGTGCAAGGAGCGGCTCATAAGGCTAAAGCTCAGCAGAAAAATCAACTGCAACAAACTTTACTAACACAGCCTACTTCATCCAATCTCAGCAGCAATTTCTATGCTGATTTCACCAGAGCGTTTGTTGCTGCTAACATTCCCTGGAATGCAATTGAAAATCCGGTTTTAAGGCAGTTTTTACAAAAATACTGCAAACAAAATATCCCATCCGAGTCGACCCTAAGAAAAAATTACTTAGACAGAATATACAATGAAACTTTAGCTTCCATTCGGGAGGATATAGGTGATTCTTACATATGGGTCTCTGTGGATGAAACCTCAGATCCTATGAATAGGTATATAGCAAATATGGTAGTAGGAAAACTTAGTCCTGATGGACCTTCGATTCCACACCTCGTATGTGTTAAGGAACTTTCGAAAGTGACTAGCCAAGCCATTGCTTATTTTGTAAATAAAGGCCTACAGTCTTTATACTCAGGTAATATAGACGATTCTAAAGTTCTGTTGTTTTGTACTGATGCTGCCTCATACATGGTTGCTGCAGCTCCACTTCTTAAAACATTTGATCCTAACCTCATGCATGTAACCTGTCTAGCACATGACCTTCACAGGGTTTCTGAAACAATCCGGAATGAATTTCCTCTTGTCAATTCGTTAATTTCTAACACAAAAAAATGTTTTTGTAAAGCCCCATCCAGGATTTCAATATTCAGAGAGAACTTTCCAGATATCCCACTCCCACCTCAGCCGGTTGTTACACGATGGGGAACCTGGATTCAGTCAGTGGTGTATTATTCTAAGTATTTTAAAGAAGTGGTCACAGTTATTGATAAATTACCTGAAACTGATAGTGCAGCGTGTGTGAAAGCAGTGAAAGATTGTCTGAATGACTCACGAGTGAAAAACGATATTGCCTACATAACATCAAACTTTTCTTTCATACCTGCAAGCATTGAACAATTAGAACGTGAAAAACAATCTCTTTGTAGCCAAATAGCAATAGTAAAGGAAGCTCAAGTGAACATACATTCTGTTTTGGGCGAAACTGGGAAAAAAGTTAAAAATAAGTGGGACAACGTATTAAATAAGAATGTAGGATGTTTATTGTGGGAAAATGTATCAAGAGTGATATCGGGGGAAAGTGTAAATATTCCAGTAAGTATTGATGTTTCTATTGTACCTAATTTAAAATTTGCGCCTCTCACATAGTTTCGGTTGAAAGAAGTTTTTCTGCTTTCAAAATGATTCTCAGTGACAAAAGGCAAAGGTTAACTGTGGAGAATTTAGAAAAAATTCTGGTGGTGTACTGTGCAGATAATTATAATAAAGTCTGAGCATGGAACTGAATTTCAATAACTTAAAATGAGTAATCTTGATATCAATAATCATTATTTCATTAGTTTCAATATATTAAATTTGTGCAGCTCTGTTTATAAATATAATATAGTATTCTTTTTTAATGTTTAAACATACTTTTTTGTGCGTATTTTAGTGTATAACTAAAAATTTCAGTGAAAGAAATAAGTATGATACCTTGATGTGCCTAAAATGCCTATTTTCATTAAAATAGAGCCTAATTTTACAAATTTTGAGCTTATTTTAGGCGCCTAAAACTGCAATTTTTAGTGCCTAAAAATCCGATGTCTAGTCATTACCTTAGGTCATTACCTGGTAGTTATTTACTTACAACTTTCCATTCAATTCAATCTCTTAAATGTATGTGTGAGCAAATTTAAAATTAGGCCTATTGTCTAATAAAATTTTATTTTAAAGTCCATCATCAATTAGTAGTATAGTAATGTAGACCACGATAATTTGATAGCCTAATGGCTGACTCCTCTGATTGAGGTTCTGGCTGATATGTACATCTCTTATCAGGCAGTAGATCTCACTTGACGGTTTGTGTCAGAGGAAGAACAATTGTTTGTATGCATCTGAAGTCTGACTAGTGTAATATGTATCTAGTCAGCTATGCATGTAATGGAGAGGGAAAGGTACTAGGCACTCTACCCCATTATCTCCTGGCATATTTTCCCATAAGTGGTGGTTATCACTTGTGAGGTTCAGACCTGTCTTCGGACAGTTTACTAAACAGAAATGGTTGACTTCAGGTAAAGGCCCATTGATTTTTTAAAGTTGATATTTTTCATATTTAAGTGCAAACCAAAGAAAGCAAGCTGGGCCATTACTTCTCTGTATGTTTTAATTCTATCGTGTAATGTGTTATTGAAATTAAACCCAGACATATACCCGAAGCCAATCACCCGAATGGACATTTCTCCGAATCCGATTTCCAGAACTACCTTCCCCCAAAACTTTTTTCCACCGAACGAGAAATTCCAGAAATCTAATAACTCCGAAAGTTTTCTAAAATATATTGAATACGAAGAAATAAAAATTCGGTAAGCACAATAAGCCCTCTGGTCTCTCTCCGTACAAAAAAAAGAAACATCCTCACAATGAACAAATGCCCTTTACTTCTCGGTCCTCTTTATCAATATATGTCTCTGCAGGCCCTCTGACTGCACGTTTGCGCACGCTTTGGCCTAACTGAAAACATCATCAGGATAATCGGCTATTAAAAAACGTTTCTGTGGCATTGGTAAAGATAGATATTTCAAAGTCTTACATAACTTTTTCAGGATATACGACTGCGATCCTCATTCTTCTGGTAGCGTTTAAACTTCAGTACAAAACAATATGCATACTGAGCTTGGCTTTTGCTGGGAATATATGCTTGCACGAGTAGTACCGCCACAAAATCGTCCTCCATCTTTGGATTTTCTTTCGCGCTATCGCACTGTGAGAATAACATGAGGCAAACCTTGATTGTGCCATCGATATGTTATCAAGTATGACTTTTCATTAGCAATTCTAAGTTCTGACACCTGGCAAACAGAATCACACTAGATTCTGGCTCTAACTATTTGACCCTCCGTAGCTGAGCAACAGAATCAATTGTTAGTTCGTGGTGCTTTCGGGGCTTTGTATACTTCCGGCTTATTGATTCGGGGAAAATTCTTCAGATCTTTTGATTCGGGCGATTGGATTCGGAAGATTGTCGTTTCGGATATATATATATATATATATATATATATATATATATATATATACATTCGGGTATTTAATTTGGAAGATAGGGCAGGAACGGTAGAAATATACTTATTAAATTAGGTCTATAACTTGCTTACTAATGGCCAATACCCAATTTCATATGCCATAAAATAGAGATTTTGGGTTTATATTTACTAATTTTGTAATAAACTATACATAGATCATTAAAATAATAACTTTCCTGTTGAAATAATTGAGATATTACGAAGTCATTAAAAACGGAATTGTATACACACCGGTATTTCGTAAATGTGTTATCTGCTATGTTTTCTCCAACTCACCTCAATTTGCTGGTGTAGTAACGTTACCAAGTGCATGAACATGGCTTTTTAATTTAAGATAGCTATGCTTAAATACATACACAGCTGCAAAAGTGTCAATAAAATTTTGTACAAGCCACGCAGGAGTTCATGTTTTTAAGGGATATAGGTAATATAGTCATATTAAATAGTAGATTCATAAAACTATTTTTCTTCATTAAGATGAAAAATGGCATAAAAAACCGACTGAAATATTCACATGAATCAAAACTCACAGATCTGGTGGACAGAAAATCCTTTTCCAGAATCACGTTTGGAAGATAAATACTTGAAAGTGCATAGCGAGTCTAATTGCAGGTATCAGGACCCGTCCCTTCACTCGTGGGTTCAAAAGCAAATATTTCTTCATAATCTACTTACTCATTTACTTTGCGAATCAGGCTTTTCAAGTTATATCTAATGACGGTGTCAATGAATGAAACGAACGGACGTACGAGCGACGACAGGCAGGGCAAACAGCTTCCCCATCAAAGCAAATGCCTTCCCCCAACCTCGAGCCGTGTACCGCAGAAGTGTGGCATATCTTCATTAGGCTTTAAAATCTGAGAACGCTATTAGCAGACTCGGGCTGGTGTGAGAAGACGGAAAGCTTCTCAAGTGAACACGCTACTCATCCAGACGATGATATTCGATTACCAAGGAAGGGTATGAAAAAGTAAAGGAACATCAAAGTGACGGCTAATTTTACCTTAAAAATTGAATTCACAGAAAGTACAGACTGCTCTACCGTAGTATGCTCATCCGATAAAAAGCAACTCCTATGATCTCGTATAAGGATCGCATATTTCTCACTTATCAATGTGATACCCAGATATATTTCACAATTGAAAGAAAGATATTATATTTCTTCAAATGCAATATCAAGTTTGAATGCCGAACAAAAACAACAGACTATGCCCTTGTCAGTCGGACACCAACTAACAAGAATGTTTGCCGTCTCACACTAAATATCGGCTCTGCAAACGTTATCGGATTATAAGTAGAATGACTATTATTTCAGGAAAGAACAATTATTCAACTAAAAAAAAAATAATACCTCTTGATAATTAAAAACATCGAGTTATAATGGAGTTACTACCAAACTATTATAGCATAAGTATTGGGCGCTGAGATTGTGGATATACTTGTAATAATAACATAAAAGCTCAAAATCACTAACTCCTTGTAACAAATTTTAAGTACTTGACTCCTCCAACAACATAATAAATTAGCCTATTATAAGAGCATTCAGAAGAAAATCACATAATAGTTAACAAACAAATGTATTTTTTCAAAGACCTCACATAAATTTTCGAAGTTCCTACAACTTACCCTGTATCACAAACACAAAGTTACTGAAAGTGTGAATAGATACAAAACACCCTCCTAAAAAGTTAGCTCTACAGAAATCTTCACCAATCCAAAATTTCAGTGAGTATCAGCAGAAATATACCATCGCAACTCCTCAATTCCAACTGTCAATATGATGCTGGCACTAAAGTACCCGTAAATGTACGAACACAAAAGTATAATTGCAAGTATGGAACGGAATGGAATGTGACTACGATCGAGCAATGCAATCTATCAAGATCTATTGCGCTAACCCCCAAGCTAGGCGAATTTCCAAACCCACATCGGCTGACTAGACCAAAGTTTCGATCGGGCAACCCCACTCGTTTCTAGGCCAGCCGCCTCCGTGCGTCATCATCCGGCAATCGGGAAATGCTATGGGATGATGACAACATGGAGAAATGTTGAAGGGGTGATGTAGATGTCTAATATTGAGAAACAGATGAACCCCGAGAAAAACCCGAACTGTGACCTTGTTCGTCACGAGTGTCACTATGGGTTTTTCAATGGATGATAGATAGAAAACAACTAATAAAGAAGAAAAGAACATTTTTACTCTTTTATCTAAGATCTAGCCTATGTATTTAAAATAGTAATGGTTGTGTGGAGTTTAACCATTTATTAATCTCTTCTCATTTTTCAGACGACGTAAAGATAGACTTAAAAAAAAGGATAGGGTTGCCATACGTCCCGGATTTTCCGGTATCGTACGGGAATCAAGCTCTACGTTCCGGTGTCCCAAAAATAATTTTCTGGAAAAAAAAAAACGTTCTGGTTTTCAGTGAACAAGGAATAAAAAAAACATTTCTTTCTTTCACACAAATTTTATCCCATTCAACTTAAATACCCAGTTTAAAGGTCATGTCAACAACTTATTCAACAGTTAGAAAAATGAAAGGTCAATAAACATGATAAGATGCTTTCCTTGGACATTGAACATCTCTATACGAACATCCCTATGAAGAAACCATCCAAATTATAGTTACGAAATTACTAGACATTAAAATTGACCCAGATTTAGTAAAACAAATGGAAAATTTATTACGCATATCTTCAAATCATAATTACTTTACTTTTGATAATACGATATATAAACAAACTAAAGGCTTAGCTATGGGAGATTCAATGTCAGATTTCGTAGCAGAAATTTTCCTCCAACACTTAGAAAATCAACACATTCCGAATATACAAAAACAACATAGTATTAAGACATACCTTCGATATGTTGATGATACCTTAATAATACATAATGGTACTTCACAATCAGAATCTATTGTCAATACCTTTAATAGTCTACACCCTAAAATAAACTTTACGTATGAAGATGAACTAAATAGAAGCATAAATTTCCTTGACCTAACTATTAAAATAAATAAATCTAAATTTCTCTACATCTTTCGGAAGCCTATGTCTATTAATTACACTATACACCAAACTTCCAATCATCCATACTCTCATAAACTTTGTAAACTCAGATAGGGGAATATGGGGTAGGACGGGAAAGGGGGGCAGGACGGGGTATAGCCTCTATCTTCCCAACAAGTAGTGCAAATCTACCGAATTTTTTTAGAACTTCGTCATCTCATGTAAATATATATCATCACACAACACTTACTGCCATTCCTTGCATCTGTTGTATGTTTTTCGGTTGCTGCATCATATTGCATCATTCATTTGCAACTTTAAAGTGTTCTCTTGTCACACGTAAGTAGAAATGAGATTTATTTAGATAATCTATTTTAATGCAATGTTATAGAGTGCTTACCTGGCTTTTAATTCCGAAACTTTCTTAAATTTCGTCCGTTATTTTTCCTGCCAATACCTCATAACTTAGAAATTGTGACTGTGGGGCAAAACGGGGTGGGGCATAACAGGGCAGTACCCCGTCCTGCCCCACGTCATATTTAATTAAATTTCACCTCTTGTAATGGGTTGTTCCTTGTTGTTTGTCAGAAGAAGGTTGGATTAGATGCGTATCATGTCTGAAATGGCTCACAATTGTTGCGCAGGAGTAGATAGTGAAGATGAGGATGCCACGCACATTTGCGTATTTTGCGAAAGACTTTTCTCAAGTAAACTTGTAAAATGTTGTAGTATTCGCACTTTCAGTATTTAATTTTTGTCACTTTTGCCATTTAATTATTACAAAAAATAGATACCCCATTTTGCCCCATACGTGGGCAGAACGGGGCAAAACACACATTTCGAAAAACTAATTTATTTTAAGGTTATAATGGCCGGATTTCACTCGAAGTGCATATTTTTTTAAATGTTTACAGTGTAATAGAAGCATATATGTCATAAAACCTATACATTTACATTATTTGATACCAAATAAAAGTATTCAAACATTAACTACCCCGTCCTGCCCCATGTTCCCCTACTTGGTTGACCGTTTGATAAACACACCTCTTAATAAAAAAGATTATTCAACAGAATACAAATACTTAATACAATTGGCTACAGAAAATGGTTTCGATAAGAACACGATGCAGGACTTCATTCGGAATAGAATTAGAAAATTAAAAAATAAGATGTCCACTACCTTACAATCTACAGATTCTAAAAAACCTACAGTCTCGCACTCTATGACATATGTAGGGAAAATCAATAATCATCTATCGGCTTATTTAAAAAAAGAAAATATGAACATTACATATGAAACCAATAATAAATTGAACTGAATAATTCCCAATAAAATCAGGAATAACAACAAGCATTTACGTAGTGGCATTTACCAATTAGACTGTACAAACTGCAATAAGAAATATATAGGTCAAACTAAAATAAATTTTCAAACCAGGTTCAAAGAACATAAATCTGATTTCTTCAATAATAGAAACAAATCTAAATTTGCTACACATTTAATTGATACAGGCCATGAACTTAATATTCATAATACGTTGAAAATTTTGAAAATAGTGAATGACCCGCAACTTAGTAGCACAGCAGAAGAGTACTTCATAGCCAAAAACTGTAATCATAATACACAATTACTTAACGAACAGATTCCGAACTTTCAAAACCCCCCCATATCGCATCACAGAATAACCGTTTATCGAGTTGTTCCGCCAATCCACTTCCTTTTGCTTTCTGTCCACATCAAATAAAATACACTTGTTCAGTCACATTTGTAACGCAACGATGAGAAGGCTTGAACATTTGAATACATCAGCCTCATTCGTGTCGTGAGTATTAATATAAAGTATTAGTCATGCTTTTTCAAATTACATCACATAAAACATCTGTTTCGATTAATTTCAGATATTATTGCTACTCATCGCTGCGAGCTACTGAAAACACACATACAATATCCACATCTCAAATATTTTACCTGTTTGAACACTGCATTACATATGGACATATTCCGTCGTTTTAAACTCTTAGATATTTTTAAAGTTAATTTTAAACATTGGTACACAGTTTGTCATTTGTCACACAACATTGAATTAATCTAAGTGTGGCCTTGTTTGCATGATTATTTTAATTAATTGTATTGTATGCTGTTGTGATTTAGAGCCACACTTATGCTCTTTTAAAATGAGCATGCATGTTTTGTAATGCGTATATGTGTTTACTCTTTGTATTGCCATCACCTGTGTTCAATTTTGTTTGCTTTTATTATGTCACCTGAAGATGATTTTTGTATAAGTAGAAAATATTCGTGAAATATAATATAATGTGGTTTGTGAAATATATAATTTATGTGATATAACAGAATTCATTCTGTACTTATACTTCGATAAGTTGCTGACTGAAATTATACAACCATTTTATATTAAAATACCCTAGTTCATACAAATTAAAAAAATAGAGGACTACACGAATGTCAAACAACATGAGTTTCAGTGGTATGTCAGATAAAATGCTCAAGTCTGGGTATTGTTTTTAACTTTTAGTAGGCCTATTTGGAAAACTACATTCAAGAAAAAAGTCCCTCCGAAGACCCATCCTGAAGTTGTTTATTATTCCTTGAAATTTTATTCATTTTTAAAATATCTGCTAGGAATATGACATTACAAACAAGCATCGTATCGTTCGTATTTTTTATATTTATTAACATGTCAACCCATTTCAATCAAATTTGAGATCAAAGGAAGCTGACGTTTTTCCTTAATAAGGCCTCTAATAGTAATTTTGTGTATTTCCTAAAACATACGCCAGAATCCATTCATTTCATTTAGTTTTATTACTTTTTTCAGCCGAACTTCAAACACAGCTTTGCGTGATATAGAAAATGCAGAAATCAAATGAAATCGAATTTCAAGTGGTTGCTGATTGCACCTAACATTTTTGGAGCATTAATATAATCATTGTGTATTCATCCATGCTAGTAGTCGACCTGGTTGGCGAGTTGGTATAGCGCTGGCCTTCTATGCCCAAGGTTGCGGGTTCGATCCCGCGCCAGGTCGATAGCATTTAAGTGTGCTTAAATGCGACAGGCTCATGTCAGTAGATTTACTGGCATGTAAAAGAAGTCCTGCGGGACAAAATTCCGGCACATCCGGCGACGCTGATATAACCTATGCAGTTGCGAGCGTCGTTAAATAAAATATAACCTTTCCATGCTAGTAAGAGAGTTAGGACCAACTGTGGAGCTTGCATCCAAAACCAGACAAGTCCATAATTTTACGAAAATGAGTTTTTGATGTTTTCGTTAAAATTTTACTGGATTCTATCGATACCTGCATTGATTTTGTGTCACACTGAATAAATCCCATACAAAATTGAATTTCAAATATGGGAGTCGAGGGCAAAGTGGAAAATCGTTGTTATGCATTGCAACAACAGACAGCAGCACCATTCAGTATAACATTCAAAGCTTATGATAATATGTATTTTTCCACTTATTCGCACAGTGCTAGTATATCGCTGTACATGGTGGAATTGTGATTACAAACGAAACGAGCCGCGAGAAATAACCATATATATATATATATATATATATATATAACTTCTGACTTGATGATTACTGTATTAAACATAGTTCCAAGTGTTGGGATTAAGTTGTGATGGCTAATTTTCCCTAAAAAAGATTCATTTGTCAGATAAAACCACATCTAACCTACAACCCACGTGGAGGGCAAAATGTAAACGGAAAGAGTGAAATTTCCACTTTGCCCATGTAGTTTGGAATCCACTCACGGAGTCTGGACTTCGTCCTAATATGCAATTGTAAGACAGTTAATGTATTTGGCTTATAGTTTACGTTTTTCTCCTGTTGTACGGAGGAGGTACCCGAAGGTTTACATTGCAGCCTTGGGTTTAATGTTTACCCAAACTACTATTCTGTACACCAGTATATATTTTTCTATATACCCTTTGATCCTGATTGAGTAAAAGAGAAGTTCTGATGGCCTTAAATATGCCAGGGAAAATAAAATTATTATTATTATTATTATTATTATTATTATTATTATTATTATTATTATTATTATTATTATTATCATTATTATTATTATTGTTGTTGTTCTGTGAATGATTGGGTAGCCGAACGACACAAGTACAACACACTGCACCGTGGGCTCAATCCGGGCTATGGTATATATGAAGATGAGATGTGAATTAATGATGGCGAAATGAGTCCGAGATCCAACTCCGAAAGTTACTCAGCAATTCTGAATCAATTGATGATCCGAGTCTGGTTGGATCGATGCGGATATTGCCTTGGACTGGTAAAAATTAAAAAAAAAAAAAAAAATTGTCAGACCTAAGAAAGAAAAACCAGTGTTGTAAGTATTTGACAATCCTACTTCTCACCAGTCATTGCAAGCTCTTGTATTCGCTTTAGCTAGTGGGATCATAATCTTGTCGGTTCCTCCACACAACAGAGAAGCTGCAGTCTGTAGATGTTGCAGCCTACAGGTCGTTCAATATGTATTTTGAAGCTACAGTTGACAAATTTCAGAAGAACTATCCAGGAAGACGGATCGGCCAATATGATGTGCCAAGTCTGATCCGTGAAGACTTTGAGAATTCTTTCGTCCTTCAGAAAATCACTAGCGGCTTCTCAAGCACTGGAATTTTTCCATATTCACAAAAGATGATTTTTCCCCATCTCCTGTCCATTATCGGAAGCAAGCAATGGACGACGCCTTTGTAAAACGTAGTAGTTCCGTTGATAAGCTATTCTCTGTGAAGATATGTCCACAAATGAAGCAGGAGAATACGCAGACAGATGCCTTTCAACCTTAGTGAAGTGTGGAACATCGAATGTGCAGCCTCATGTGACACCAGAAGATATTGCTCTACTCCCCACAGTGAGCCTAGGCCTACTGCTTCAGTCTGGCAAACCGAAACATTGTCATAAATCTAAAATACTGACATCATCCCTATTTAAGAAGGCAGTCCGCGAGAAGCAGATGGGAAAAACCAACGGCAAGGGAGTCAAAACAAATACCGGTAAGATGATGCCGCCAATACGCAAAACCACCACGCCTAGGGAGCAAGATGTTTCCTGTTTGGTGTGTCGAGAGCAATATTCAGACCCACAATTGGGATGTGGGACCATGTCTAGCCGGTATATATACAATAGAAGCTTTCCGCTGCGGGCCAATCAGGATCTAGTTCCTAGTCCCGACCGTCAGGCATGTTCTGGTTGGTGGAAGCGGTAGCTAATCAGGAGCTACTTGCTGGTCACGACTGTCTGCCGTGTGTTGGTGTCTAAGCGTATTGATGGCAGGTTTCCATGCTGTACTCAGCTGTAGACCCCGCCTCTGTTGAAATTATTGCCATCTAGCTGGACTTCGATGGCTTCCTTGATAACCAAGTCCCAGTAACCTGATGTCTTGTCCAAGATGGTGGTGGCGCCGAAATCTATCTTGTGACCAGTTTCTAGGTTGTGTGGGCTACTGTAGACTTATCGGGGTAATATAGTCTTATGATGAGTTGATGTTCCTTGCAGCGTTCCATAATGGTGCGTCCCGTCTGCCCGATGTAGCATTTCCTACACTCACAAGGTATTTTGTAGACACCAGGTGTCCTAAGACCAAGGTAGTCCTTAACTGGTCTCAGCAAGTTCTGGATCTTTGTGGGCGGCTTATAGATGCTCTTAATCCGGTGTTTTCTTAGCAGTCTGCACTTTTTTGCCCGAGGTCGGGACATAGAACGGGATGTATGCCGTGCCCTTCGCCTCCTCTTGTTCCTCGGCGGGTGGTTTGTACGAAAAGGTCCTTCTGAGGGCCAAGCCGATTTCCCTGTTGCCGAATTTGTTCTGTTGGAACGTCTTACGTAGGTGACGGATCTCAGAAGGGAGACTCTCTTTGTCCGAAATCCCTCTCACCCTGTGCAGAACAGCCGACAAGACCGTTCGTTTCTGTGCCGGGTGGTGATGGCTGCGTTCATTCAGATGTAGATCGGTATGTGTAAGTTTCCTATATACGCTGTGACCCAGTGTGCCATCTGGCTTCCTGGAGATGAGAATGTCTAAGAAGGGGAGACATCCGTCTTTTTCCACTTCTTTCGTAAACTGGATGTTCGGGTGGATATTGTTCAGGTATTCTTGGAATTCCGGAACTTTTGCTTCTCCATAAGGCCAGATGACCAAAGTGTCATCTACATAGCGGTAGAAGTGAGCTGGTTTCAGAGGCGCGTTCTCCAGGGCTCTGTGCACGAAGTCTTCCATGTACAAATTGGCTATGGCAGGTGACTGAGGTCAGCCCATGGCTACATCGTCGGATTGATCGTAATACTGCCCTTTCTACATGAAGAAAGTGGAGTTGAGTGTATGGTTGAAAAGTCCAATGACCTCAGGCGGGAAGTGAGGTCTCAATAACGCCAACTTTTCCTTGAGTGGGACTCTAGTGAAGAGGAACACAACATCAAAACTCACCAGAATATCAGACGGAATTGTTCTGATGCTCTGTAGAGTCTTGATGAAATCTGCTGAATCCTTGACGTGGTGGCTGCATTTTACCACAAGAAGATTCAGAAGACTAGCAAGGTATTTGGCCAGCCGGTAGGTGGGAGAACCTATGTCGCTGACAATAGATCACAGTGGAACATCCTTCTTGTGGATTTTCGGCAACCCGTAGTGTCTAGGTGATCTCGTGGAATGTGGAGTCAAGGAATTCGTCACTTCAGCTGGCAGATAGGCCTTCTTTAGTAAGGCTGTTGTGCGCCTTTCTATGGAGCTCGTGGGATCGCGGTTGAGTGTATTGTATGATGGATCCGCTAGTAGTTCCAGGATTTTCTCATTGTATGTGTTGGACTCCATGACGACCGAAGCGTTTCCTATATCTGCCTGTAGTACCACAATATTTTAATGCTTTCGTAACGAGCGGAGTGCTTGGTGTTCTGCCTTTTTATGTTGGGTGTGGCTTTACCGGCCCTTATGAATGCCACGCGAATCTCTTCTGCGGTATCGCTCGTGAGTTTGCAGATTTCTTGTTCCACTCCGCTTATGAGTTCCTTTACAGGAGGTTTCTTAGGTGCTAGGGCAAAGTTAAGTCCATTCGCTAGAACCGATACCTGGTTCGGATCCTGTTTTGCCAGTCAGGTTGACCACCACGTGGTCAGTGTCCAAGGGTGTTGGGACCTGGTTGGCAACAGACAGACTATTAAATTTACCACTTTGCCTAGTGGTCGCCTTTTTCCTGTAAAGTTGTTCTTGTGCCGTGGTGGAACTGTCAATCCACTCCCAATCCTGCAGATGAAGCGCGGAAGTCAACTGAAGGTGGATGTCTATAAGCTCGCGGGCGATGGTGTCCAGTACTCTCCTAGTGTGAAGTATCATCATCCATAAGCAGCCCACAAAGATCCAGAACTTGTTGAGACCAGTTAAGGACTACCTTGGTCTTAGGACACCTGGTGTCTACAAAATTCCTTGTGAGTGTAGGAAATGCTACATCGGGCAGACGGGACGCACCATTATGGAACGCTGCAAGGAACATCAACGCAGCATAAGACTATATTACCCCGATAAGTCTGCAGTAGCCAACACAGCCTAGAAACTGGTCACAAGATAGATTTCGGCGCCACCACCATCTTGGACAAGACATCAGGTTACTGGGACTTGGTTATCAAGGAAGCCATCGAAATCCAGCTAGATGGCAATAATTTCAACAGAGGCGGGGGTCTACAGCTGAGTACAGCATGGAAACCTGCCATCAGTACGTTTAGATACCAGCACACGGCAGACAGTCGGGACCAGCAAGTAGCTCCTGATTAGCTACCGCTTCCACCAACCAGAACATGCCTCACGGTCGAGACTAGGAACTATCCTGACTGGCCCGCAGCGGGAAGCTCTACTATTGTATATACCGGCTAGACATGGTCCCACATCACTTCATTCCTTGAAGAAGATGGCAGAGGTAGCTGCGGAAAGCTTGGAATCAAATCTCCAATTCACCTGGCTGAGAACCCGAGAAGAGTTATTCTACATCAAACGCCGGGAAAGCCTCAAGATCTACATATTTGATGCAAAAATAACTATAATTTTATTACCAAAACTTATGCAATGATTTATTTGTCTTGCAAGAATGTTCTTTTAATAAAATTTATGTTCTCTGCAAGAGTGACGCAAGAAGTCCTTGCGATATGTTACAAGTCCCTGACATTTTTCATGGAACCACTTTTTGCACTGCAAAACACTGTACCCAGACCTCTGCGATTTGAACATTTTCGTACCGCTGGAGCATGTAGCACACGTATTTTCATTAAACAAAGATTGTGCACATCTTCTCTTGGATGTGCCCGAAGTAGATGGCTTTTCAACTTCTGCTCTAGTTCTTCTACTCGTCGAATTGTCTCTGGACACTGGCTCTCTCCTCCTTCGAACAATGATCAAACACTCTCACAGAACTTCTAGCATTCTTCCGCTTCCTCCATGTTCTTATGGGAGTTGGAAGAGGAAGAATAATCTGATCGTAGAGGACTGTTTATGTGGAGCTTTCGAAGATCCGGGTGATATGGTGTCGGGAACACCTACCCATGTAACTTTCGCTGTTTCATGAATAGTAGAAATGTTCAGGCCATCAATTGAAACAGCTTCCATATTGAGGGGATAGTTCCCAGATCCAGGAAAATCCAAACATAATATTCTGTGTAGTCACAGAATTTCATTGCAGCCCGGAATAGTGTAAAGAAGTTCTTCCTTGCAGCGTTGTATCCACAAGTTTTAAGATGACCTCCCAGTTCCGCATCCCAACTCCTTTTTATGGGGCTAAACACCACCAATACAGGAAGAGTTTGCAGAAGATGGGTTCAATGAGAAGGAAACGTTACAAATATGAGTCCATTTTCCTTCCTGAATTTCAACGTCTCTGGAGAAATGTGGCTGTTGTGTGAATCCATCAATATCATCACAGGTCTAGCTGGAGGAAAGTGTTCGACGTAGTGACGCAGGAAGTTCAAGAAAATTTCGGAGTTGATCCATCCATTCTTCGACACGTTAACTTGACTTAATGGAGGTGATTTTCTCGAAGATTTTCACACCATTAAAAATATAATTTGGAGGAATGAATTGTCCTATACCATTTAGAGTCAGCAAGACCGTTGTTGTTTTTCCCTTTTGCTGAGTAGACTGAGTCTGTACACTTTTGGAGCCCTTCGGAGAGACTATTTTGTTTAGTTTTGGTACTATATTAAAACTGTCTCATCCATATTCCAAATATGGTTAGGATTATCCTTCAGTCTCGAGTTATCTAGAACACTCCCTAGACAATCATAGAAGTCACTGAGGTTTTCTCGTGTCGCAGCAGGAGCATTGTTGTAGGAGAGATTTTCAGACTGGCGCATGCACAAATCATGACGTTTCTTGAAAGAAAGACACCAATCCCAACCAGCCATCTTATTCTTACTGCTGGAAAAATTCTTGGCAATTTTAGGTGCCTATCGAAATGCAAATTCTCGAACTTGAGTTACAGTATATATATAAGTATATATAAGAATTATTATTATTGTTATTATGATTATTATTATTATTATTATTAATATTATTATTATTATGAATATGATTGACTACTTTGTTTGATACTGTAATTAATATGCTATTATGTTTTACTGACTATAGATTGGGACGGTCAGGTGCGGTATGCTAAGAGATTGTCTCAATTTCTTTCTTATGTCCATGGGAATTGAAAAGCATCATGTGATTACAATAGGAAGAATTATCTACGAAGGACTTGTCCCCAAAGAGCAAAGATGAGAAGATACTAAATGAAGTAAGTCATTGGACAAAAGGAACAGCACCTCCAACTTTATTAAGGCTTTGCCTGCTAAAGAAAGTCACTACAATAGAATGAAATCGAGACGTGTGGGCTTGAACTCGGGCCTAAATGTTAATAAGCTTTGTGAATTCCACGTATAACATTTCTGTTGACTCAAATTTAAAAGTGAAATATTCTACGTTTCGTAAGGTATTTATTCAACATAGGATTCTCATCACCTGCATCAGGTGCGTGTGGATTATGCACTCTCCTAGAAAACAAACTAGTAAGTGAAAAAGATAGGAAGAAAAGGGTTTGTATCATGACAGATTTGCGTGTGTACAAGTTAGGGGCAAACGAATTTTATGATATTATTAGGGAAAAATGTGAAGGGAAAATAGCTTTATGTTTCGATATGTAGAGAGTCCAACCCCATCCCCGAACGCCGATCCAAGATACCTTTTATATCAGAGAAATTAATTTCTATACACTCTGCTGTGTTGATGTTAATTGCAAACAAGCAAAATGTTATTGTTGGACGGTAAATCAGGCAGGTCGGGGAGCGGTTTAAATCGGTTTTGAATCGTTATTTCACCTCCAATCGATTTATTTTGATGGCATAAGATCTGTTAGATTGTTTTCTGATAGATGTGGAGGCCAGAATAGATATTTGCACATTATCCATACCCTCTCACACTGCCTTGTAATATTTTCTGCTCAACAAATTAAAGCTATAACTCTAAAATTTCCGGTGAGAGGATATAGTTTCCTGCCCGCAGGTAGGGTGCTTCGAATAGTTGAACAAATTTTAAGAAAACACCTTATCATAACAAAAATGGAAGACTATGTTTATGTAAATATATTCGAAGGTTGGAAAAGTGAAATATTTGGGAGAGGAGTGGAATGTTGTAGACATTAAGAGCTTGGACAGACAGACACAGACAGAGAGACAGTTTCATTCAACATTATTATACATACAGATGCACTACACTATCAGAAGTTTGTCTTAAATCCAATGCACGGGTCTTTTGACCGTATGTGCTGTATAAAAAGAAGTCCTATTTTGTAGGTTTCATCCCCCTCACCTATCATTAGCTACAGCCACTCTCCAAAAGAACACACAGATTAATATAAAAATGACACACACAAAACACATTATATAATATATCCTAATCTAACATACAAACAGGCATAAAAGTGTATAATTGAATAGTTACTATTATCCCTTATTCAATTCGCATCATAAACTTCAACAGCTGAAGTTCTAATCTGTCTCGCCTTCAAGAGGAATAATCCAATCTTTTGTTCGCATTCTCTATTCCCCATGAGGTCAAGACATGCAAGCGAACTCCTATTCTGACTTAGCATCGAATGTGGTAGATAGTTTCTCCGATATGTTCCGATTCGTCACACTGTAATAAATTGTGTCTCCAAGAGTCGCTTTCCCGACACAAAGGGCAGAGGAGCTCTCCTTCTTCGGTGACAAATTTATTACCTTATATGTCCCTAATCTTAGCCATGCTAAACCTGCTCTATTGTTTTTGTTACAAGAATTTATGTAGTCAGACCTCCTCCAATTAAGTATGAGATCTGATTGTAAATGTAGTGAGGATTTTATCCAATATTGGAGCTCAATCCCTTGCCTCTATATGTCAATTAAACGCATCTTCACATTACCCCACACATTTCTTCTATTATTTTCCCATTTTTCCCACACCCATCCCATTCCTATATGACGCAGACCTCTCTGCAGTTTATGACCCCAACCTTTTTCCAAGCCCGACTCTGTAGTAAGTCGACCGCAAAAGCGACTGTTCCCCAAATATAATTTTCAGCCAATATTATATCACCATGACTTTCATATGAATTGCTTTGTTTTGAAGCCCAAAATCCTTCAACACCCCGCAATTAGCTGTGCTTCTTCCAGTTCCAAGTATTGGTTTTAGGAAATCCGTCTGGATCTTATTTAATTTTTCCGTATTTTCCCAACCACAGATTTCTGCCCCATACATCATAGATGACCTGACTACACTTCCGTATACTAGCTCCAATATTGCTGCAGGATTATCTGGCACTTTAGTGATAAATTTCAATACTTGGGCATTCTTAACTCCGCACTTGCATTTCGTTATGTCAGTATGCTTAGCCCATGTCCAGTTCATTGATAAAGTAACCCCTAATTATATGAAATCTTTCACATTTTCTAATATTTGTTCGGCCTAATTCTATGTCTCATCCTTGCTTTATAAATATCCATTCTTAAAAGTAATTGTCTTGGTCTTGCCTGTATTAACAATCATACACCACTGACTACAATAGCTCTCCAAAGAGTAAAGTTCCTGTTGCAGTCCATTTATTGATCGATATCTCAAAATCAGATCATGAGCATATAAGAGTGCAGTTATGGAGATCCCGTTTAAATTTGGAGCTTCAGCTTCGATTTTATCGACCATCTCTAGTATATAATCTAGGAATATATTAAAAATAAGGGGTAAAAGTTTGCATCCTTGTCTAACCCCTCTACGAGTAGCCACATGTTCCTAAACTTTGTCACGATCGTACTTTACACAAAACTCTACTTTCTCGTATATTGCTGATATAGCTTTAATCATTCTAGACGACATTCCTTTTTTCCACAACTTGTACAACAATGTTTCACATTTTACAGGATAAAATGCTTTCTGAAAGTCTACAAATGCGTAATGCAGCTTTCCCCTGTACCTATGTGTTTCTTAAAGAGTCCAAAACAAATATGGTAACTGTTGTATTCTAACCCTCTCCGCAACCAGCCTGAAATTTAGAGAGCCAGTCATATTGAAGTATCTACTTTCTCAGTCTATCATATATAATTTTTCAGTAAATTCTGCGCATTGTTGGCAAAAGCGCCAACTCCTATAATTATCAGGTACCGACATGTTTCCCTTTTTTTAAATTGGACATATAATTTGCCGATGTCCATTCACTAGGATAAGTTTCTTCCATAAACATTTTGTTAAGCATGTCCGTGATTTTACTTGTAGTTGCCTGTATATTAATGCACTCTTTGAGAAATTCAGAGGGTACCCCGACTATACTCGTTGCTTTGTTACTTTTTAAACTACTTATAGCTTTCGTCACCTCGTCGTTATAAATTCGCCATTTAATATATCAATTTCTGGTACTTGCAGCACTGAATGCAATGTAACACCACGTAATTCCTCACCCCCTCGTATACCCCTTGGAAGCGGCTCTTCCATGCCTCTGGCGAGATATTGTTGGAAACTGTATATAAGAAAATACAAGGAATTCAAGATTTGGAACGAACTGCAGTGAAAAAAGTTTAGAGGAAATACAGTATATGATAATGTACTAAGTAAGAGGGATGATGTTCTACAGGAGTGAATATAAAATAGAGGTATTTTCTTCAATATTAAAGAGATGTAAAGATGATAATTTAAATTTGTAATATCTCCAATTAGTGCATGCTATAAGCGTAGAAAAAAAGGAATGATGTTGTGAAGCTCTTTGAGAAGCAATCTGACGAGAAATGGCTGCAGGATGAGTCTTTTCATGATAGAGGGAATGTCTTTTTAATACGTATTAATGCAGTTTTGGTACAGAAACACAATATGACTGTATAAAATTTGATACAGCTTTGCGTGTGTAAATTATGAAGTTAAAGTATGAGATTTAACCACTAGTATTGTTATATGAATCACTGAATTGATCTCTATTGACACTTGTATAACTGATATTTTTAAGTGTTTACAGTAATATGACGAATTTCACTTTTGTTATGTATCATGCATAAAAATAATGAGGACTGGAAAGTCCTAGATGATACATGTTGAATGGATAATCCGATAAAATTGTAAATAGCTGAGACAGACTGGTATTCCATAAATTAGTAATATTTATTTTTAACCGAAACTGAAAATGTCCAAACCATTTCCATTCAATACTAAACAAGTTTATCTATGTCGATCAAAAGTAAACAAGCCCTACAGATATTTTACAGTAGTTCGAGGGCATTTTGTGCAAATCAGAATCTGATTTACAATATTAACTTGTAGGTTGACCCTCAATGTCGTCAGAAAATATTACATTTACAATATTAATGAGATGGTTGATTTCAGTTTTTTTCACTTCCTGAAAAATTTTCTATGATGGACTTGTCTGGTTTTGCACGCAAGCTCCTACTGAAAACAATAAAAAAAATTGAAAAGCACCAGTGGCCTAGCGTCAATGTAAGCGAAAAAGCTCAGCTTCCCCAGTTAATAATTTCATAATAAACCTTCAGTCTATGGACAAAATTATTTATTAATTTTAATAGAATTTATATTTATTCGTTAAATATTGTGATGCGGCAGCTCAGGAATATTTGTAATGTAGCAGTAAACAAGAATATATTATTTTATATATTATTTTAATGTACCGAAGTACATATGATATTTCCATGCAGATATTCTGCGTCATCATACGATGAAAGAGTAATGGAACGGAGAAAAATTCTCTCCGGCGCCGGGATTTGAACCCGGGTTTTCAGCTCTACATGCTGATGCTTTATCCACTAAGTCACACCGGATACAACTCCGACGCCGGTTAGAATCGTCTCAGATTAAGCTCCAACTCTTGGGTTCCCTCTAGTGGCCGCCCTCTGCACTACGTCATAGATGTCTATGAATGCAGGACCGATGTCCACCACACATGTGCTGAGGTGCACTCGATATGAGTGACTAGTTGGCCGGGATCCGAGCTGAAAACCCGGGTTCAAATCCCGGCGCCGGAGAGAATTTTTCTCCGTTCCATTACTCTTTCATAGTAAACAAGAAGCCTGCACACACCAGCTTCCCAGCAGACTGGTTTCTTACACTCATTCTTCTGTGTAACCCACCCCGCAGATTTTCCATCCCTTTCTAACTAAACCATTCTGGTCGCAAGACTCGCAAGAAGCTAGCTTTAACATTGAAAATAAATAGTTTCCCAGTTATCCCTTTTCGTCAGTTGTGTTCAGTTGAAGTGTTAGTGTGCATTGTGGCTGATATAATAAATAATGGGTGAAATAACAGTTCCTGACACCAATTTACTTGAATTTTTAGGACAATTCTATTATCAAGACTGACTTACGAACAAAAGTGTGATTTAAAAAACAAATGACCGACTCCCTTGCTGTCAATGAAGGACACAACCAAAAGACAGCCGCATACTTACGTACTGTATCTATTGACCGTTAATATTGTGATTCCTCTAACTATGACAGGGAGTGAGCTAATGTTATACGTATACGTGTCTATTTGTTAGAGATATGTGTAAACCGTGAAATCATATTTTAATACGTACCATTTGAGGTCATGCCTTATTGGTATTATTTACGAGGTTCCAAACAATCTTCGGCTGCTGACTTGACATTGACAACTATTAATTTTAAGACTATTTTTGTAATACGTTTTCTCATATTGCATGAAAGACAACTTGAATTACCTTCCCCTGCTCAAAATATCATGCTACGCCACTGGAAAGCACATATAAAGGAACATTTGTGGAACAGTATGAACCTTACAAATAAACACAAGTAAATGTAACAAAGGTACATTTTATGAAAAATATATACCCTTCATTTTTTACATATACAATATACAATTAAATCACTGCACTAACAATTACAAAACAATAGGACAGAGTTTCGAAATTAAATTTTCGTTCAAGATATTTAATATCGAAGGTTGATTTTGATTAATTGTTTGTTCAGTTGTAAGATCTGAAATCATATTTTGCCTATCACGTATGGAAAATTGCATAATTATTTGAAGAATTGCCATATTTATAGCTCCGTTCATGCAATATTAACACATTTAAATACATAAATCAAGTGATCTTCGAAAATGTCTACACATAAACAAAATCAAAGAGCACTATCTTGTTCATATTCACAATTTAGATCCACCTCATTCCAAGTCTCATGCAGAGACTTCATTTTCCAATACCGGTTCCTTTTCATCTGGTAGTTCTGGCTTCGAGATTGTCTTCTATGTTTCCAGCCCCACATAGTGTCTGTTTTCATAGACCAACAGTAGTCAGCCATCAACACTTCATTCCACCTGCCTTGATAACGCTTTTCTATTTCTTTAATTTATTGATGAACACTTTTTCGTGTTCTTCGCTGTAATCTCCAAGACAATCAGGGAAGAATTCAAGATGGCAATGCAGGAAATGACCGTTAATGCTCATATCGCATTCTAAATTTTTCGTAGCGACAAACATATTTTGCACAACGTTTTAGAAATCTGGGTGTTTCCTATTCCCCAAGAAATTCTCAAGCATATTTGAAATCCTGTCCAAACCAGTCGTTCTTCATGGGTCATTACATTTTCAAAGTATTCATCTTTCATCAGACTTCGTATGTTGGGTCCCACAAATATTCCTTGTTTAAGTTTAGCCGCAGATAGAAAGGAGAATTTAGAACTTATGTATTTAAAATAATCACCATCTTTGTGCAATGTTGTCAAAAACTGTTTCATTATTCCCAGTTTAATGTCAACAGGCGGCAAGATGATCTTCTCTCGTTTCACCAGACATTCCCTAATTATATTTTTCTCCCCAGGATTCATTGTTTTTATAGCAGGCCATTCTCTTTTAACCCATTGTGATTCATGACCTTAAAGTGCACAAAATATGTTACAGGTATTGAGGCATATTTATTACCATTGTGTAGAAGTACAACCTTGAAGCTCGATTTGTTGGAATTAATAAATAACCTCAATTGAGGAGTGTTGTATGTAACTCCAAATTTTGATAATACAATTCGAATGTTTTTTAAATAAACAAGACAGCCTTGTGTGGTGAAATATTTACGAAATTCCGTTTCTCTTGTTCGAAACCAGTAGAACGTTGTTTTCTGAGTAAGCGAATGTTTTTCCTTTAATCGAGACCTCAAAATTTGTGCGGATTATTCTTTTGAGAGAGACACATCTCTTACCAAGTCATTCAGTTCTCTTTCTGTAAACTGCTCTGGTTGTCCTTCTGTGGGTCGTAATAATGATTTGAAGATTGAGATGATGGTGATGATGATGAGGGACTGTTTAGGTACGGGAATGATGGGACCATGTATTATAGGCCTTATGACTGATTTTAACTTTGGATAGAGAATGTATTTTATATTTTTCTTGTTGTGACCTTCGACTTTCACCATATAAAAATAGCAATCATCGACATAGTTTTCTTGTTCTCTCCATAATATTGGTATGCCGAATGGTAAAGATTTCTTCTTCACTTGTGTCCATTTTCTCAAAACTGTAACGCATATAGGCCCTATGACACAGGCGCGAACAATTTGTCTTGGTCTACTAATTTAATGCCAAAATGAGATAGGTAGATGTTCTCTCTCCGGTTTTTGAGAGTCATAGAGCCGCAGATGTCACAAAACACGTTAGGGTCACTTGCAAATGAACTTCGTGATGAATTCGCCATCATTAAACCGATTTGAAATAACCTGATAACGTTTACACATAAAAATTTCACTTCAAAACTATTATCCCATAACTGTAATGCTTCTGTGTACTTGTAAGTATCGATTGTTTCACAGTCGATCGTGTTGAAGCACTTTACGATAGATTGTATAGATTTCATTATAAGATTACGAGCGACATTTACATATAGCGTTTGAAGAGAACGGATTTCAAATTTTTTGCAGAGAGCATGGTAAAGTCCCTCAAAATGACCCTTCGTCATGTAAGGCGTCAAAACATGCAACCCTGTGAAATCTAGGTTCTTACGGAAAAACAGTCTGATTTCTTGTATAAGCTAATCGTCAGTTCCACAGTGAGAAGTAATTACGTAGATGTAGTTCGCATTACCTTTCATTACAACGTTATATTATTTCTTGTTGCTTTAAGATAATTGTTATCTAAGCAACCGAAATAAAATGAAGATGTTCCGGGTAATTTCGTGAAATTAATCTGCGAGCTTGCTGTTCGATAAAATTAAAAGTTAAAAACTGTACCTATTAACCAGAGTTAAGCAGCTACCGTATGTAGTTTATCTTTCAGGTAACAGTCAGTTATGATTCTAAACCAAAAATTTTTGTGATAATATTCTGTACCATTTCACTTGGTTCTATTTCTTCTGCAGTAACAATGAAAAATAAAATTGTAAAGTGAACTTTGGATAATGAGCCCTTTCTTTAAAATTCCTCAAATAAACTGGTACTGATTTTCGAGTGAAATTAATTATTTCTTATGTTTTCCGGATGAATTCATTCCTACATACAAATGAAGATATTATTACAAAAACAACCTTTGTCAAAATTGCTACTTTCCAGGAGAACAATAAAAATGAATAGAACAACATATGTCAGTTGTATCCGTACAACTAGTGTTTATCCTTGTGGCCATTGCACGTGGCATATGTCATTTTTGGAGTTTGTAAACATTTGAAATAACAGCAAATGTGTCCGTAACTCAATTTCATTAAAAATAACTAGGGCTGTTTTTGTAAAACTGTCTTCAAATGCATCTAGTAATTTAAGAGTAAAGATAGTATACAGAAGGACAAAGAGAAATCACTATAAACATTGCTCAAACTCGATAATTTTCGTAAAATTTCGATTTGTGAAACTAGCACATGATCAAAATATCCAAATATATAAAAGCAAGACCACTTTTTAAATGCTCGTAATTAATGTGTGTTCGTGGGTGGAGGTGATGCTTGTGTCTACCGGATCGAAAATAATAAAGATTTGTGCAATAAATGTACAAATAGGCTACGTTAATTGAGCGTTCGCTTTAGTCTTGTACGCACTCCGTAAGGTAGTTCAATAACTGAAGTAAGAGGTAGTGAGCAAATGTCAGCCCTCCATAGGAAGAATATTTTTGATCGATGAACGATTATATGGTGTAGTTATAAGAAGGATGAGAACAATAGACGATGATGAGTGTTAGGTAACAAAAGTAAACATCGCCGTCTTTCTAACGAAGTCTTAATTGTTCTTTCATCACAGATGCTACAAAGTAGGCCTATGTTCGTTGCTATGCCCATTTGAAGTAAAATTACCCTTATTACAGGTCATTGAGGCTCAGGCTAGTGGATATTAAAGGTTCTCACCACTTCAGACCTTAGGAATACAGTATATGGCAGTAGGGATTCCTACATGCGGGAATTCATTGCTTAAAAGATAACTTCTTTTCTAACATAAAGTAGGCTATTCGAGATATAGGTATTTTTTGTGTATGCAAATTTTGAACGTCATATCATAATGACATGCTAGGTATTGAATTGTCTTATAGTAGGCTATATCTGGCCATATTACACTGAATATTTAATACTGCCTGTCTTATGAATAACTAACCCTTTGTATTTAGGCCTACTTATATGAGAAGCGGACCTATGTCAGAAATATTACAAATACATTAATCCATAGTGTTCTGCCCAAGGGCCGGCCTTTCACTGCAAAACCAGTATTCTCAAGTGTTTCCTATTTTCTGCCTTCCTCTTAGTCTCCGAATATGATCCATTTATCTTAATATCATCTATCATATGATATATTCTTCTGCTTAGAACTCTCCTCCCTTTCACCATTCCTTCCAGTGCATCCTTCAGAAGGCAGATTGTACTCAACCAGTTACACACCCAATTCATTTTGTAGAACTTTTTATATTCAAACTAAGGGAACTCTAAAAAACTCAAAGTATCCATAGTTAAAATTAACCAGAATTTTTTTTAATCATTTACACCAAACCCAGATTATCCTAAACCCCTTGCAGAAGGATTAATGACATGAAGTGAAATTTCAATGTATAGCAATGGTATATATTACTTCGATTGTTGGCTGCACTTGATATTCTGTAGAAGGATGTTGAAACATTGCAACAATGTAAGAACCGTTTGGCAGACATGAATGTGTGAATGTATTCATTGTGTGTGAAATTCAGTGAAAGAAGAACATGTATAATTCCAGTGACTTATACCACGGCCGACTTGATGTGCTCGCTTCGCTTCTCCTTTACCGGCCTTGACAATTCATTTTGATCCCCGTGTTAAAGCTGTAATCGAGAAAATATGAAATTCCCGCCAGATGGCACTGACTCCCAAGGTTCACTGAGGAATGTGTGTATGGTTTCTTGTACGATTATAGTTAGTAATATTGCACTTCTTTCTACTGGTATGTGAGTTTATTGTGATATGATTCAAAATGACGTATTGTTGTATACTATTCTGTACTTCGAATAGAAAAAAAAGAGTGAAGGAGCAATATCATTCCACGAACTTCCGAGTGACAGGGAAAGATGATTATATTTCGTGACCATAATATTTTACGAAATGGAATATGAAAATTGGAGTTGTATCCTTCGAAGAGGTGGAAAAATTCAAATATTTTATTTTATTTTAGTAGGTTATTTTACGACGTTTTATC
This sequence comes from Periplaneta americana, assembly GCF_040183065.1. Classification (NCBI taxonomy): domain Eukaryota; kingdom Metazoa; phylum Arthropoda; class Insecta; order Blattodea; family Blattidae; genus Periplaneta; species Periplaneta americana. Next base: position 110,738,984 of record NC_091124.1, read on the forward strand.
AACATCTTAGGCTATTTAGCGTCTGAATGAGATGAAGGTGATAATGCCGGTGAAGTGAGTCCAAGGTCCAACACCGAAAGTTACCCAGCATTTGCTCATATTGGGTTGAGAGAAAACCCCGGAAAAAACCTCAACCAGGTAACTTGCCCCGACCGGGAATCGAACCCGGCCACCTGGTGTCGCGGATAGACGCGCTAACCGTTACTCCACAGGTGTGGACAAAAATTCAAATATCTTGGTGCAACAGTGACAAATATAAATGACACTCGGGAGAAAATTAAACGCAGAATAAATATGGGATTGCCTCTTATTATTCGGCTCAGAAGCTTTTGTCATCTAGTCTGCTGTCAAAAAATCGGAAAGTTAGAATCTATAAAAACAATTATATTACCGGTTGTTCTGTATGGTTGTGAAACTTGGACTCTCATTTTGAGAGAGGCACAGACATTAAGGATGTTTAAGAAAAAGGTTCTTAGAAAAAATATTTGGGGCTAAGAGCGATGGAATTAGAGGAGAATGGAGGAAGTTACATAACGCAGAACTGCACGCATTGTATTCTTCACCTGACATAATTAGGAACATTAAATCCAGACGTTTGAGATGGACAGGGCATGTAGTATGCATGGGAGAATTCAGATATGCATGTAGAGTTTTAGTTGGGAGGCCAGAGGAAATAAGATCTTTGGGGAGGCCGAGACGTAGATGGGAGGATAATATTAAAATGGATTTGAGGGCCGTGGGCTATGATGATAGGGACTGGATTAATCTTGCAGAGGATAGGGACCAATGGCAGGCTTATGTGAGGGCGGCAATGAACCTCCGTGTTCCCTAAAATCCATAAGTAAGTAAGGAAAGATGCGAAAATGGCTTAAAGTGATTTCACTCCGAGACTTTGTTCCTAAAGCAACTCCCCATCTTCAGTCGTTTGTAGTTTACATTTCAGGGAAGAAGATTACCCTAATAATGGGAAATTTAGACTATTAAAACCAAATGCTGTGCCAACAATATTCCCTCATTATCCTAGGTGTAAGTGACAGATATCAGAAGACCATGACGAACAGTTACTAAAACTGAACTCCCTCCACCCAAGAAACGCAAATCTTTTAGTAATATTGATTTTTCACTATTTGAACAAGATGTTCCGAGTGGCTCAGCATAAGTTAATGACATTCCCTTCTTGCCAGTTGAAAATGACCATAAAGCGACGCAAACAGACGTTGTCAACTTTATGGAGCTAAAAAGAAATAATTAACAGATTGCATGTGAAAATTACACAACTTAATCAGGGGTTACAAGAGTAGCAAGATGAGATAACGAAAACAACCGAGAAACTCCAACTAATTGAAAGAGATCCGTCACATAAAGAACAAGAACATGTATGGAAAGAGGCCGATGAAGGCAGTATTCATGCAAAATTGATTCTAGATCAGCTGCTTAATCATCGAAAGAGAATAACAAACAAGAATATATTAGAAAATTTGTGTTCAGAAATTGAGCCGTTACTGTGTAGATGCCCTCTCTTGCAATGCCAATTTGTGATGAAGACGGCCAAAACGGACTTGCTAATATCATTACCGTGAAATTTGTTAGGCCGCTTCTAGACAACATTGCAGCAGCTTTAACTGAAAAGTTTGTTCCTTCGAAGAATGCGGCTTATAATCCACTGAGTCGCAAAACCTTGCAATTATGATTCTTGAATCTGCAATATCAAGTGGAATGTATCAGTGCAGTGAGTGAAATTATAAAACTCAGTACAAGTTATGGTAAATAATTACCCAAGTGATTACTTTGAAACATCGCAGTTTAGCCTAGGGATGCTACTCAGCGAATGAGCTACAAAATTACGCCCCTGTCATCATGTTACTTAAACTAAACAGGTTACGATGTGTTACCTTTCCTTCTTTTAAACTCACGCTTTTACCATAATTAACAGAACTAAACATAATAATTCTTATTATTTTCTTATTTATTATTTATGTGTTATTATTACTCTTTAATCATTTATTTTAATTCATATTGAGTATTTCTTCTGTGGACAACAAAGCTTGGCAGACAGCGCCTCGTGGTAGAATTGAGAAATTATCCAATTTCAAGAAAATATTACTATTGTCAAGACCGTATACAAAAAAGCGAAGGGAACATCAAGTCGGCCGTGCTTATACATAGATGAGTGAGCATATTTTTAAATATTTTTCATAAAATCTATTAAAATTTATGACATAGTCTTTAAAATGTATAATTTTCATAGACAACTTAAATAAACAAACATAACTAAGTATATATTTTGTAAAAATGGCCGTAATCTTTAGTCTCCTTCCAGAAGGATATTAGGATAATGTGACATCAAGTAAAAAGTAACTTTGAACGATCTACTTCACATAATCCATGCATTGATGCTGAAATACCTGAATCAGGATTAGATATCTCGCTTATGCCCCCTTTAAATGCCAATGAAGATGAAGATTCTGGCCCAGAAGACGATCCGAAAATTGATATTCTTCCGCCTGGTCAATTGAGCAGTTATGCAGAAGTAAATCAGAACGTAATTAGTCTGACAAATAATGTGAAAAATACAGAAACGGTGTCATTAGTACCAGAGCCATTTCTGCATGTTTCTGATTCCTCTCCTCCTGCTCCTAAGCGCCGTAATATTCATTCTGGCATTGCGAATCATAAGGGAGCTAACAGGAATTGTACAAGAAATTTTCTACCCATTTCTGAAACTCAGTGGCCTCTTAGGTATGATGTTCCGGTAGAGAAGAAAAAGACTCCCCTGGAATATTTCAGACAATTTTTTGACAGACAGGTTATTGAAATGATAACTACATTTACAAACAAATATGCAGCGAAAAAGAATAAAGCGGGAGAGTGTACTGCAGATCAGATAACTACTTTCATAGGAATACTCCTTTCAAGTGGTTATGTATTACTTCCACGAAGAAGAGTGTATTGGCAAAATGACAAAGGTACCTTCAATGAACTGGTCTCTAATGCTATGTCCCGAGACAAATTTGATATTATTTTCTCAAATATTCATGTCTGTTACAATGATATCCTGGATAAGAATGATCGCTTCGCAAAAGTCCGCCCACTCTTGAATGAAATAAATGATCGCTTCAAGAGCTTTCCACCACATGTGGAAAATCATTCTGTTGATGAAAGCATGGTGCCTTATTACAGCAGACATGGATGCAAACAATTTATACGAGGTATAGTAATCCTGAATCTTTTATATCATATTATATTTTTTCTATTCCATGTTCTTGATTTATTTATCTAATTCTATTTCAGGAAAACCGATAAGGTTCGGGTATAAGTTCTGGTGTGGAGGTACCAGCAACGGGTACCTAATTTGGTTTGAACCGTATCAAGGAGCCGGCAAATGCAGTACAAAATATGAGAACAGGAGAATGGGATACGGTGTTATCATGACTTACGCTGATCAACTTCTTCCCGGAGTGCCTTACATATTATTTTTTGATAATCTGTTAAATAGTACGGATCTACTAATGGATCTGAAAGCAAGAGGAATAGAAGCAACAGGAACTATTCGAGGAAATCGAACAGACAAGTAATGTGATTTGCCTCCACCTGAATCTCCAAAAAAGGAGAAGAGAGAAGCTTTCGAATAACGATCAGATGAAGATGCAGGTATTTCTGTAGTAAGGTGGCATGATAACAGCATTGTATCTGTAGCCACTAACTTCGATACTATTTATCTTCTGTACAACAAATATATAGGAGGAATTGATCATGCGGATCAAAACATTTCTCTCTAGAGAGTATCGATATGAGGGAAAAAGTGGTATTTTTTTATATTGCCCATATAGTTGACGCTGCTGAACAAAATGCATGAGCCTTGTATAGAAAGGATGGAGGGAGTCTCGACCAGTTGTCATTTCGGACTCGTGCTGCAACAGCAATATTAAAATCCAAAAAAAGAGCAACTCAAATTCGAGGTCGTCCGTCCAGTTCCGCAAAAATTGACTCCAGGTATGATGGTTTGGAATATTATGTTGCAAGTTTTCCGATTGATTCGCACACATCCAAGAAGAAACAACTCAACTGTAGCATAGGCGGAGTTATGGGGGGCATGGGGAGCACTACCCCCCCCAAACTTGTCTGAACTCTTTCTTTCTTCTATTAACATTAGAAAATGTTGAATGCAAAAGACTTTTCTTACTTTTGTTTCTGATTAAGTTTCTGTGCTTAAATTGACGAATTGTTTGTCTTCAGATCATGTGTCTAGTCTATAATATTTATTTCAAATTTCTGAATGTATAAGAATTTCTATACCTCGTTTCAGGAATGGAAGCATTTTAATGTTCCTTTTGCAACAGCATGTACTCCTGTGTTAGAAGTCTGCAGTGGCCATCTACTGAATCAGGTGTTAGTGAAAAAAAAACCATATAGTTCCATGTTAAAGAAGTGAAAATTTTCAGTACTTTTCATAAAACAACCACAGTCCAAATAGTTTTTTTTTTTTGTGAAAACAGCCATTTTCCAGGAAGATGGTACGATGGCAGCACTTACAAATAATATCCTATTCATAAACGAATGCAAGAAAAGTCTTCTGAATTCAATATTTTGTAATGGTAATAAAAAAAAAAAAGAGTTCAGACAATTTTGGGGGGGGGACAGTGCTCCCACATACCCTCCCATAACTCTGCCTATGGTTATGCCCTATTATAATTTGTAGTAGACCTACAGTTGAAGCCCCATATAACTCGGTCCGCAACATCTTGAATATTGATGTAACACCATAAGAAACATGCACCCCAAAATACTTTTATTAAAGATCATAATCCGATATACTGTACCACGGTCAAGCTATAACAGGGGAGTAAGTAAATGATATCCTCCGTAACCTCATTATATCGGGATTCTATGGTTTTGTTTGCCTCCCCCCCCAAGGAAACGGTTTTCTCTCCGCCTATGAACTGTAGAAGTACAGCAAGGAAGCTACAACAGTGTGCGTCAAATGTGATGTACTCCTTCATGTTGACTGCTTTATGAGCTATCACACAAAATAGAATTGGGGCATTAACGTCTATTGTATATTAAGTGTCGTGGCTTTTACCACAGTAATTATATTCATATAATACAATTAAATACTTAATTACGTACACTTCATCTATTTTAGATTTACTAATTTTGAAATAAATATTCCCTTCTGTTATTGTATAGAAAAATAATGTAGGTATATGATTTTACATTATCCTAACATCTTTGTGGAAGGATGGTACCCCATATGCAAACCACAAGTGGTAATGGATTGAAACTGAGTATAACTAATTAAAACAAACCCATATGGACCAAATGTAACAAATTTAAAAAATCAGGCATATCTGGCATATACACTCGCAGGGGCGGACGCAGGTTTTTTTTCGGGGAGGGATTTGAGGAGATAGTAAAAATGGAGTAAAGAGAAATAAGTTTATGTACTCACAATTTGTTTCCCAGTCACAAACATTTACAAGTTGTATATATTATTTTAATGTACCGAAGTACATATGATATTTCCATGCAGATATTCTGCGTCATCATACGATGAAAGAGTAATGGAACGGAGAAAAATTCTCTCCGGCGCCGGGATTTGAACCCGGGTTTTCAGCTCTACGTGCTGATGCTTTATCCACTAAGCCACACCGGATACAACTCCGACGCCGGTTAGAATCGTCTCAGATTAAGCTCAAACTCTTGGGTTCCCTCTAGTGGCCGCCCTCTGCACTACGTCATAGATGTCTATGAATGCAGGACCGATGTCCACCACACATGTGCTGAGGTGCACTCGATATGAGTGACTAGTTGGCCGGGATCCGACGGAATAAGCGCCGTCTTAAATCACGAAGTGATTTACGCATATCATATATATTATTTTAATGTACCGAAGTACATATGATATTTCCATGCAGATATTCTGCGTCATCATACGATGAAAGAGTACTGGAACGGAGAAAAATTCTCTCCGGCGCCGGGATTTGAACCCGGGTTTTCAGCTCTACGTGCTGATGCTTTATCCACTAAGCCACACCGGATACAACTCCGACGCCGACCAACTAGTCACTCATATCGAGTGCACCTCAGCACATGTGTGGACATCGGTCCTGCAATCATAGACATCTATGACGTAGTGCAGAGGGCGGCCACTAGAGGGAACCCAAGAGTTGGAGCTTAATCTGAGACGATTCTAACCGGCGTCGGAGTTGTATCCGGTGTGGCTTAGTGGATAAAGCAACAGCACGTAGAGCTGAAAACCCGGGTTCAAATCCCGGAGCCGGAGAGAATTTTTCTCCGTTCCATTACTCTTTCATCGTATTTACAAGTTGGTCTGAGTAGCGTAGTCAGTATAGCCTTCTGTGCTCGAAGTTGCGGGTTCTACCCCAACACAGCTCGATGGCGTTGTTAAATAATCCATAATTTTTTAATTTTAACATTTACAATGACTGCAATACAAACACAATGACAGCATGACATTTACAGAAGAAGGAGACGAGGCTTCTTAGGCATTTCATCCAGTACTTCATGAGCTTTTACTTCTACATTTTTATGTATATACATCAAGGCCAGTCTATTTAATCTGTCTGCTCCCATCGTGCTCTTCAAGTAAGTCTTCAAAGACCGCAAAGTTGAGAACGACCGTTCTGGTGTTGCTGTAGTTACAGGCAACGTGCAGAAAAGTTTCAGCACCTTGCGAGTGCAGGGAAAAATAATTTCTATGCACCTGTTCAAAGATGATATGAAATCAGTAGGTATTAGGTGAAGATTTTTCTGATCAAGGAAATTTCTTCTCCACATCTTCAATTCATTGAAGAAAGACTCTGGTGATGTATCAACATCATTGTGCCACTGATTCACTACAGCCTCAACAGCTGTTTCTAAATCTTCATCTGATGCTCGCACTATGTTTTTAGGCAGCAAAGTTTGTATGGACTTTAGGATTCCCTTATAATTTAAAAACCTGTCCTTGAGCTGACTAATGAAATAGTCTAAGAAGAGAAGGAAAATTAAGAGCCTAAAATAGTCTTCATGACTCTCTGTCTTGAAGTAAGAACTCTGTGTTTGTCTTCCTGCAGCTCTTGGAATTTAACATTTTAGCAAAGAGAATTTAAGTAGAAAACTTTCTAATTCCTTTGTACATTCACGAATTAAAATGAATATTATTTTTGTTTCTTGTTTCGTATTTTTCTCAAAATTTCGGGAGGGGATATATCCCCTTAATCCCCCCCTTTGCATCCGCCCCTGTACACTCGTATACAGTGATAACAATGAGTAATGAATGTGCAGTGTACTTCAACTTAACTGCTACCATGTTATGTTCAGATCCAAGAAAAAATTGAGGTTACCACGAGAAGAAAACACTTCAACTTTCTCAGCTACTATTAAAGTTACGTATGATTCACGCTTCGACACTGTGAATGCAGAAGTCATTAACATTAACTGTTGTACATACAATAATGTAGCTGTAGATTTTCACAAATTTTATATATTCCAAGTTACTGACTGGTGGTTGAGAAAGAGAGGGACGCGCACCTACATATATAAACAATAGTGTTGTACCTCCCGCCCATTGCTCTTACCTGCTGTCAGTCACTACGGAACGTCAAAGTCACCAGCACCGTCACCGCCACGTCCAATGGCAACACATTCACATTTAACAGCAAGTGACCGTTAGTTTGCCTGCGCCATCGAGGGCAGTGAAGTGTGCTTTCAAACAATGCCGATTTTAACCAACGAGCTAGAGTTTAATAAATGGCTATGACGGTAAGTAACTATAACGTCATTGGGCTATGAAGTCTGATACAGCGCTCCTCGTGGCAACCAACGGGAAACGCAGTCGCCATTTTTTTATAGTCCAACCCAGCTATGAGTGGAGCAATACGTTCTTAAGTAGAATTTTCCAGTTATTTCCGCGGTTTTCTATTTCCATCGAGTTATATTTCTTTTGGGATAGGAATTATGTAAGTATGCCTGCTGTGTGTTCGGCAGTGTTTTGCATGAACAGAAGTGATAAAACAAAGAACCACAAGTAAGTAGACTACCACACGTTAAAAGTCAACGTTTTTTCACTTTGTATTAAATAGCTTGGTGCCTTGAAGGTTAAATTTAGCATATCCCATAGATATATATTTTTTTTTCGATTTTTTTTGTGACAACTCTCAGAGATTATCATTATATACCAAATAAGAACATAAAATATAAAAGAACTCGAAAGTGTTATTTAGGCCGTTTTATTCTATGTTTGATATATCAAACGTTGGGTGTTGGTGTATAGCAATGTTATTTGGAAGGTTCTATACAGAATTATGTCGGATGTGACAGGGTAAATAACTGTTTTGGGTTATGGGGATGTTTGGAAATGTTTCAAGCATATGTAAAGTACACTGGGATAAGTGGAACCCATAGTTTTCTATGGGAAAATTGGAACCTAACGTATGACAGTGCCAGAGAATCAAATATGAAAATGAAATTTAGTGCATATAAATTCCAATTTCCTTTTTGAGTTCATTATTACCTAATAGTTTCACCAGGCTTTAATAGTTTTAACGTAACAGCTATAGGTTCCACTTTTCCCAAGTTTCCACTTACCCCATTGTACCTTATGTAAAATAATTTACACTGAATTTTGAAAGAAACTAAATTATTATTATCATAAATCATAATGGAATAAATTGTAACATAAATAGTCAGAATTTGTGAACACTTATTTCAAATTATCCATAAATACAAAACTAGTCCACATTATGCACTGTTAGCCTACTTGGTGTGTAATTTAGAAAGCAGTCTTTTGGGTGCGAAGTAACTTTACATTTGATGCAGTTGTATTTTGCACTTTTCTTGCATAATCCACAGCACCTTTGATTGTACAGAAATTGCACCAAATAATTTTTTCCATCATACCGCAATTCAGTTGGTATCAGTGATGGTTTCTTTGGCAAAACAGACGTCCTTGGGGAGCTCAACTTTGGAGATGAAAGTGTTACCAATGTTATCCTCCTTATGAATTCCAACAAAGGATACCCTGGAACATTCCTGTACAGTAACCACATGTTTACTACCGCCCCATTCAAACAGAACCTGAAAAATGGCCACCACCATTTTTTTGACCTGATTCGAATTCGATACAATCCTCGGTGTTGATCGAACAAATCAACCCCCCCCCCCATATACTTGGTGTAGTGTTTGATGATTGTCGGTTGAGTAACAGCAACACGTTTCTTTTCACTTGCATTCCATCGTTGACAAGTTCCGTTACCAAGTGTCACATTTTCATCTTGAACATTAGTGCCCATAGTCACTTGATTGTTATCTTGCCATTTGATGAGCATTACTTTCTTGTCTTTTGATTGAAGGGTGTGAGTTGCACCTCTTGACTGTTTTCCTAGGTCTTTTAACGGTGCATTTCCAGTCCTATCAGCTCGAATTGTTCCTATTACATTTAAGCTATGTTGTAACATTGTGTTGAGGAGTTCTAAAGAATTTAAATAATTGTCAATGAAGACAAAACTGTTAACAGGAATAAATCCAATACAAATACTTTGAACAACTGACGACCCCAATGATTCACCTTGAATCCTATCTTTTTTTTCCCCTGTATAAGGACAAAATTTAAGAAGTTACCCTTAAGGTGTGGCTAAACACCAGAAATTGAAGCCGAACCGTATTGGTTTGCCGCGAATGAATTACTTCATTGAGTGACGGCTATAATACGGCTCCATAGCTTCATCCAGTGAATACTTCGAGCCAAGAGGTTGAGCAAATTCTTGAAATTTGTTGTTCACATAGTCAATGAGGGGCCTTACTTTGAATACCTTATCTGTTTGATCTATTTCAGAATTGTCACTGAAGTGAAGAAATCTATGAATTATGTCAGATCGATTTCTTGTCATTGCATTTGAAATCAATAAGTTGTGTGTATCATCTCATGTTTCCCAAAATAACCGCCGGTGTGGTACCTTCACATAACCGGAAACTAGAAATAATTGCAAAATATGTGTATAGTTCTTGAATTGACAAATGTATAATGCATCCTTTCAGGGCTGCATATAATACAGTCTGCCGAAATATCATTTCCATAATTTCTAAGTCGAATACCATTTTGAACAACTCATCGGGAGACTTATCAAAATTCAAATAAAAAATATTATCATTAGGGGAGGGTCGTAGAGAAATTAAATTAGTTTTATGAAGATTTATTTCAATCCATTCAGTTGTATATTTAGCTTTCTTGGGTACAGATTTGTTTACTTTATTCGGTATAGACTTGTTTACATTTTCAGAATTTGAAGAAGGATAAACATTCAGATGAGATGAAGTATAGAGTTCGATGGTAATGTCCTATGAGACGCGACTGACGCTAAATTTTCTGATCGTTTCTCAACCCTAGGTTCATTCACGTTTGATTCAAAATTTATATCCTCTCTCTGTTTGAAATGGTACCTCTGTCTATCTATTCTCATTTCACCTTCTTGACGTAAAATTGCTCTGCCCAGATCCATAAAAGTAGTTTTTTCATCGTCGTCGCTGCCACCATCATCCTGATCACTGTCGACGCCATCAGCAGGAGGGTTAAGTACCACCTCTATTTCATCAGCAGCATGTATACTTGCACATATTTCAGGTTCATCTGCATCTAACACCTCATCTAGCCATTTTATCATTGTTCTATGTATTTCCTGTAAGATGGATAAAAGTTCACATAAACGCCCAGCGTTTGATATATCAAACATCAAAGTTTACGTAGTCCTCCAGACCATATTATTCATATTATTATGAAAAACTATAATAGAACTGAAAGGATACAAATTTCCAACACGTTAAAATAATTAATTAAAATCGAGCATTCAAAACCAACTATTCATAAAATAAAAATCCAACTTACGTGTTATCCATCTTCCAAGCAGACTTGTACTGGAATTTCAACACTCGCAACGGCTGCCAAATTAAAATATTTAAGTTTTCCATTGTTACCAATGTAGAGGTTTATGATTTATGAGCCAACTGGTGTACCAACAATCACAATAATAACATTCATTCATTATTAGCACTACAGCCCATGAAGGGCCTGGGCTTCCTTAATCAGTAGAAACCATTCATCTCTATCTTGAGCCCGTTGTCTCCATCTCTTGCATCCAACTCTCCGCAGATCATCCTCCACATCCTGAAGCCACCTCAACCTTGGTCTTCCTCTCTTCCTTAATCCTCCAGGGTGTCCATACAATGCCCGTTTAGATAGTCGGCCTTCTGGCATACGTTCAAGATGTCCCAACCATCTAAGTCAGCCTTTCTTAATGAAGGAAACTATACTCGGTTCTCCATACAGTTCAATTAGTTCTTTATTTGTTTCACAATAATAACAGAACTGCAAATATACAACAATCAAACATCATAAGCTGCATCGTGTTTGATATATCAAACGGTGGGATATAATGGGTTTTAATGAGAGTAATTTTGTTTCTTTTAACGATTAACAGGTTTACTTTACGAGACAAGTTGACGAAAAGATGGGTGTTGAGCATGGAAGTCCAACTGATACAAGTTTCTTCTGCTCAACCCATTTTGAGGAGAAAGACTAATGATCAGAAAGACTTTTGTCTTAGATAGTCCCTACTACATTTTCTTCCCCCCCCCCATTTACAAAGGAATGATGGAGCCCCACGACAAGCACCCAGAAAACGAGTTTCGGAAGAAGGTTCTGTTACTTCTGGTAACACATCTGCATGTCATGGTAAGTCCATTTAAGTTCATAGACGCACTACTTTGGTATAAAGTTACACAAACTTTCTAATTTAAAAACATAATAGGCTAATAGTGTAAGTTCGTAGAGCAGTGGTCATCAGCACTCGCGGAAATGTGCAAAGGGTAAGCGGTGCCATCCCATGTGCACCGTCGTGCAGCAGGTAGAGTTAGAGAGCATACCCGCTAGCAGCTACGAGTGCACCATGGTGCACTGTGTTTTCCGTGGTTAAGAGACGCTAGCTCCAGGGTACTCTGCGCTGAGGACCGCTGTCTTAGAGTATTGAGTGTTTCCATAATTTATCGAGATTAGCCTACTGATCTTATGATTTAAAAGGAACTTGTGATTAAATCATATGTAGAGACTAAGAGAAAGGCGGCAAATAGGAAAGAGTGGAGCATGGTGGGTTTGCGTGAAATATCTGACCTGAGGTAGAACATTGTGAATGAATGAATGAATGAATGAATGGATTAATTAATTAATTATTAATTTAATTAAATTTACTTTCTGTAACATGAGTTGACTATTTTCTAACTATGATAATATATAGGTGTATAATTTATATTATTTTGTCAAAATTTATATCATAAAATAATCGAATTTTATTCATTTAGCTGCTTGTAATGATCACAATTTATAATTTGAGAGTCAAAGATGCTTAAAGTTATGCATGATCGGGTACTGGCAGAGAACACAGAATTCAAGAATCAGCGCAGCGTGTGAAACATACAGAAAGTGTTAAACATAGAAAATTTAGTGACTGGCTTGAATAAAAGATTGTATCATTGTGTCACTGAGTGTCTGATATGTTGAAGAGTGATGTGCTGAAAGAGCTTTCGAAAATGCAGATTTATGGTAAGGTTCCCACTATTCACAGCAGATAAGGAAGTTTCCCCTAACTCTGCATTTTTTTATTCTAGCTCAAGCATAGGCCTACAGATATTTATTAAAATGTGTGAAGCTACCCATTAAAGAACTCATCAGTGGGCAACATTAGTGGATGGCCAACTAGCTTTTATCGAGGAAACTTTTGTCAAAATTGCCAGTGAGGTAAAGGCTAGCGCAAGTCAATGCTTAATAATATAAGATCTATGGAATACAATAAAAAATAAAATAAAAGAATGTGGAGAAGTGAAAAAATCTACTCTGAAAGAAATGAAAGTGATGAATGTCACATTTCTTTGAAGAGGAAGATATTGATATAATTCAGTATATTAACTTACTGCAAAATTTATTGGTGTTCCTGTTGAAAATAAAGACAGAGTGACTGTATCCGTGGTGATGACTCTCCTTTTTATCAGTTTTGATAACAAGGAGACTAAAGTTTATAGTAATATATTGAATAATGACATCACCCTTAACAAAATGTGTAGGAATACATTTATAGTTTTTCTCATGAACCCTTCAAATGTGAATGACTTATATTATATAATTATTAAAATAAACTTTGCGTAACTTGTTAATTTTCCTTTAACAATCCCTCTCTTTGATATTTGATGTACATATTAGCAGATCTGCCACACCCCTTCCATTCCCTATACTATAACAAACATGGCGGATAGATGTTCAAATGTCTTCAAACATGGCGGCTGTAAAGCCACTCTATGAAACTCTAGCTCGTTGTATTTAACAGACAAAAACTTGCGGTGCTTTGTGTTTGGCTGGATTAAGAATAGACCGAAAGAAAAAGAAAAGAAAGAAAGAGAACATGTTTGAGGCTGATGTCACATTTTGTATTAATGAGTGTAACTCTTTCACTGTGGCAACTGGGGCGTTGAAAAGTATAGCTACGAGTAGGCCTATTGGGTATAAATTGCAGGTAGACATCAATTCCTTTTTTCTATCATTATTTTCTTATAAATATTTCATAACGAGGTAGCCAAAACATGGCTCGTGTGCGGATACTAAGAGGAAGACAGAAATTAGGAAAGATTGGAGAACGATGGGTTTTGCAGTGAAAGACCTGCCCTCAGGCAGAAAACTATGAATGAACAAGAGATGACCTTGTTTCTTTTTGCTGTACATTTTTCTTTAGTCATAAGGTAAGTAGCAACAACAGGAAACTAAACAACAAATGAGTTATTTATAATCTGTACAATTAAATAGTTAATTTATTATTCATGATTATTAACAGTTTTGTATTAATTTTATTGTATACTGACACTGAGAATTGACATTGTACTGTATAGAATATTAAAGGTAAACGTCACGTCACGTGTCACGTTATCATGTCCTGCTTTTTGTGGAAAATCCTTTTTTTTTTTTCTCAGATAGAATGTGTCCTGCTTTTCATGTTTCTCATCTGATAACCCTTATTATTTATTTGATGTAACAGAGGGTATAAAGTGCATGTGCAGATGCTGCTTTCGATTTTTCAAGCTGTTTGTCGGTATGGTCAGATATTCAAAGCTAGTTGGAGTTGTGAATATTCTGTAATGCACTTCTTCGTCATGCGAGTCAGGTTTTGAATGAATATACATATAATTTATCTCCAGAGAACAAGGTGCCGGTGCAGGGGTTACGTGCTGTCTCTTGTCACTTTATATATCTCTTGGATATGAAAAAACAAGTTTTCATGGAGAAATTGTTGCAATAAGTAAAAGTCTCAGGAATATTCTATGCCACATCAATAAATTTAACAATGCGGTTATATTGTCAGACTCCAAAGCAGCTATTCTATCAATAGTCTCTAAGCACACAACTTCATCTCAAACAGAAAAACAACTAAAATGCTCTCTCAATTAATATCACTCAATAAAAGAATTGTATTCCAATGGATACCATCCCATTGTGGAATCCTGGGAAATGAGAATGCGGATGCTTTAGCAAACAAGGGCAGCACTGCTACTTACAGACCTGTTACTAAATCTGTGAAAAGATTTATTAAATCTACATACTTAGACTTCAACAAACAAAATTTTATAATGGAACTCTCTGCATCATAATCCACAGTTAATTCCCGATTTACCACGAAAATCGTCTGTAGCTGCATTTAGATTGGCAACAGGTCATGACTGTTTGGCCAAACACCTGCATAGAATTGAAATATATTAGTCCCCTAACTGCCCTTGTGCAACTCAAACCAAGAAATGGATTCGCAACACCTCAAAATCTGTGCTTCAGTGGCTGGCAATGATAATATCTTTGAAAAATATTGGATTGCAAGAGGTCAAATGACTTTATTGTCATTAGTAAACAACAACAACGACAACGCATATAATTCTGCAATAATATGGAGCATTGCAATTAGCCGCTTATTATTTATTAGTTCGTTAAATATATTTGATATTAAAATTATTAAATTTGCGATTGTGAGTAAATAGAAAAGATTGTTAAAAAATTAGAACGCGACCACTGCATACAATCTTCAATTTGCATTTTTTTCTCGGTGTTGACTGTTTCTCCGCTCTTACAGTCTTTCTATTTTATAATGCCTTTCTAAGCTCATCCCATAAAAAAATCCGCTTCGTTTTGCATTCTGGACCTAGAAAAAAATGAAATGCATAATTAAAAAAACGTTTGTAGTTTCCTTTGAGGTATATTGCGATACTGTAATGTGTAAACTAATATTAAGTTGCAACGTTTTCCCTCAAAATAATATACATATCGTCGGTGAAGAAACAATACTGCGTAAGTAACAAAATGCAAATTTTACAGGGAAAACAAAAAACGTAATTAAAAAAAAACAAAAACTAATCACTTCCGCAATGTGAAATTCGGCATGGCATTAGTAAATAATGCTAGAAATGTGTACGGTATCCGAAAATGAAATTATATTCCAATTTTAAGTTATTTATGTTAGTTACGTGGTATTAGAAGGCTAGCTGTGAAGATTTATGTCAGTTACGTGGTATTAGTTTTCACTTAATTTTCAATGTTAAAACATTTTTAAAGTGAAGAAGTGTTATAATTAAAAGAAGTAAGCAATGTTTTGGTACTCTTAATTTTATTTTTGATATTACTTAAGATTTTTAAAGAAAAATATTGTAACTGTTAAATAATATTTGGAAAGGTTTCCTGTAAAACAATCACCTTGAAAAATATCACCTTGTGAGACGTGTTAATGAATTATAGTGTTGCTTTTAAGATTGTCATTTATGACATAAGGAAATACACCTTGCTTATAAACAAAGTTACACATAACCAATGTTATCATAGAATGCTTGACAGTACTTTGGCAAAACACTTTTTAGTTGCTGCAAGTGATTTCACTTTGACTTTTTTATTCTCAGTGGTTGAGAATATAATTTCTTGTAGTCACTTATGTACTTTGTTTCCTGGGACGCCTTGGCATTACTTGCCAGTCTAAAGTGAAACGAAACTTGAAAAAAAAAAAAAATTGTACCATCAGGACGATATTTTATTGCCCTCGGATCAGTTACATTGGGTTCATTAGTTCCTCTTCTTGGGCGAATTGAATAATAAATTCAAAATATTTTGTCAGAATAATTTCTGAAGAAAGAATAATCTAAATGCTTAACATAGTAAGGTGTGGGTTTCTTTCTTGCTTCTCTTGTTATTGAAACATTTTAACTTGCATTCAATTGCACTGTGAACTGAGTCACGCTCCATCTGAGTGCGACTCTTCTCTAGATATTTTTGGGTAATCAACACAGAAATTGCTAGACCAAGGAGGGCATTAAACATGACTGCATTTCTATTTTGGTATATAGATCCATCAGAGTACAAAATTACTGGCAGAGGATTTGCTTTTATGCAGTCAGTCAATGCATCTATGACACAACAGGCGAAAACCAATGCCACCAGTTCTGCCTGCGTTTCGTCGAACCAGTAACATACGACATCATGATTTTTCAAGTTGTAAATTGTAAAGTTATGCACACATAACTTAATCTTATAATACACAGAACTTGCCTGTATGTATGGAACAGTGGCGTGCATTCTGGGTAGGCTAGGTCTGCTGCGCCTACCCAGACAGACAGGAAGAAATTTATTAAATTTGTATTTAAAAGTAATGCTGCTAATTTAAAAAAGTCTGCAGAGTCCTTAACTAATTCCAGCAAATTTTGGCTTGGCATCCTATTTTCATTTCCTTTGGCTGGTACTGTACGTCGCATTTGAATTATTGTCCGATGTGTGCTCGCTCTCGCGTCAGCTTTCGTCACTGGAGAGTTGGTCTGCTCGGCTTGCTGAGACTACCTGGCCCTGCAGTGAGCGTAGTGTTTCCCTTCATAGTCAGTACATTAAACAGCTGGCGCATGCGCCCTGATTTACGTGTCTTGTCCATTGCCGTAATACGTTAGGCTGGTAGGCGCTAATGAAAGCGCTTTTGGTGATGAAATTACTGTATTATAGTGTTTATTTGAACTTCTATTGGTAAAGTGGGTGTGTTATAGAGTTTATTTAAACAAAGTCAGGTATAACTAGTGCGATATTGTTGTAATATGGCAGAAGATCACTGTATAATTGAACAGATTTTTAAAAAGCCCTTCGGTTGTAGATCATTTAACGAAAAAGTTGAAATTGTAACTGTGGGGGGAAGACCAGTGCCGGCGCTTCCGAACTTAAAGTTTTTACATAAAGAAAAGAGTAGAGAATATTTACGTTATTTCAATGTGAACCAATATGTGAAAACTAATTGGCTAACCGGATGCAGTCATCTTAATAAATTATTTTGCTGGTCATGCTTATTATTTTGTAACGAACAAAGTGTGTGGAACAAAGACGGTTATAATAATTTAAATACCGTGACTTGCTGGTGGACTTTTTTAAAAATATACTCAACAACTCATCAGACTGGGAAAGTGAAACTGTTGCTCTTGCGCGTGGATATTTGTCTTTCCTTTCAGAGTTTGAGACCAAATTTCTTCTAAATGTGTTATCAAAGATCTATGCATACACTGACATTCTGTACAACATTCTTCAGACGAAGCATTTGGATATTCTGTATTGTGTAGAAAAGGTTAATGAAACAAAACGTATTGTTCTACATGAGAGAGACAGATTTGATGCATTATGGAGTGATGTTTGTAATGAAGTCGAATGTGAAGAAGTGCCGCGAAAAAGAAAATGCCTGGAAAATGATGTCATAAAATACAGGAGAATATTTTTTGAAATAATAGACAATGTGACAAACCATATTACAGATAGGTTTGGAAATCCCTCTCAGTTGGAATTTATTTCATTGCTTGATCCAACCAAATTTCAGTCTTATAAATTAAATTTTCCTAATTCCGCCCTGAATGCGCTGAATGTAAAGCACAGTGCAGTGTTTGATATAGTTCGTCTAAAAATGAATTGACAGTCCTATATTCAATGGAAGAGTTTCGTGGAAAATACCCTCATGAACTGGTGACACATTTAAAATCAAAACAACTCCACATAGCATTTGTCGAATTGTACAAATTGACTCTACTGGTTTTGACCATACCAAGCACATCTGTATCTGCTGAGAGGTCATTTTCTGCCCTTAAGCGGATTAAATCATTTCAAAGATCAACTCAAGGGCAAGAACGATTGAGCAGTCTAGCCTTGATGTCCATTGAGAAGAAAAAGCTGAAAGAAATCCGAAAATCCCCTACATTCCACAGCGATGTCATTGAGGAGTTTTCTAAAAAGGGACGTAGAATGGAGTTCACCTTCAAGTAAATAAGGTATGATTTATTTAATTACTAATTTATTTTACCATTAGTTTCCGGAGGTTTCTGTTTTCTTACCCTCCTTCTGGCTGCTGCTCTGGTTTGATGTCAGACAGACTAAAATTATATCAAATATCAAATTATCAATATGTTCGAGATATTGTAAGTTGTATACCTATGTAGCATGCAAACATGAAGAGCCTACCCTAATGGAATAGGATCCGCACGCCACTGGTATGGAACTATTTTGACTGCCTGGAGATCCATGGTGAATACATTGCCCAGTTCCATTTCAGCATCCTCTTTACCCTTTTATTTTTCTTTTCGAGGTTCCTTCTTTCCATCATGTTGCAGCAATACAGCTTCACTTTTTTTTCCCCCGGTTTTGTAACTACAACAGATGTCACATTGATCTTTCTTCGGGCTATAAATGCTGATGTTACTTTCCTGGAAAAGCAGGTTGAAATACCTCTGCTTAGAGGGTCAGTATTTTCATGTGCACATCTCTGTTTATACAAATCATGTACTGAATTTTGGAATGAACTGTAGGCTCTAAATAAAGTTTGCTTGATGACTGTCGACAATAATGGGAAGATAGTTTAGGGAGACTATAAAAAAATGTCCAGAGAAATTGTGTACCTTCTTCCTTTTTGTCCTTTTTAGCATGAGTGTGGAAAACAGTCGAAGAAGAGGACATCCCATGCTTTGAATTTTCTAACCAATACCTGATACTCCAATCTTTTGTTGCAAGAGTATTCAAGAACAGTTTCTTGCACACTTGAAACTTTTCATTGCCCACATGGAAATGATACAACAAAGTACCTTTTCTTCTTGACTCATTAGTACTCTTTCCAGGACGTTTTGTCGGGATTACATCCACAAGACCGTTCACGTATTGTTTTCTCTGATCCCAGGTCATTTTATTCCAAGATATAAAAAAAATCTCTTGTCTTTGAACATTCCCAATTACATTGCATTGTCTGAATTTTGATTTTTGGCACATTTTGGAATTACATGATGCCCCTAGTTTCTTTGCGTCCCTGTATGTGTCATGCGTTACTTTTCCAGTTTTCAGCCTTTTATACCCTACGTAGGCTCTCCCTTTCTTGCAGTTTTCACAGAATATTGTGTACACTTATTACAACGAAACTCAGTAACTAATAGGTACAGAAGTATTGATGTGTCAGATAAGTGCATACAGCCCGAATTGTCGGGAAAAACGATGCTTTGCGGCGCACAGATTGACGTGCGTGTTTCTGTAGCATTGTTGAGAAATATTAAATTGTCTTTTCCTTCGATGACCCATATCAACTCATCCATATTAAATGAGCATGTATTACATTTCAATTTGTTACTGAAAGAAATGTAAAACTCCTTTAATTCAGTTTGGTTATATTAAACTATTTTCCGCCGTACGCATTACTGTAAGAAGATATCTAATTGGAGGTACACAGCTCGCACACTTTGTCCATACAATAGCCTACAGCATTATTTTATTCTTCCGTGTTGAAATTTTTCTTATTCAGTTACGCGGTATTTCCAACAAATGTACCCTGAATGCAGTTAGGCGGTATCGCATGTAGTGTAGTTACGCGGAATTTCAGTAATATTTTCAGGAATTCAGATATGCGGTATTGTTTCAACTCCTTTTTCTCACATTTACATGGTGAAATTACACTTTCCCGCGCCATCAAATGGTGCTCGCAGTGTCAGGGATGCCAACGCACCAAAAAACAAAAAATCGTCAAAAAGTCAGTTACGCGGTATTGTTTCTTCACCGACGATATGTGATGTCATAACACATATGTAATGTGTAACTCACTGGAATGTTCTGCTGCGCTATTCATTGTAAACGACATTTCATACAATTTGAGAGGATGCGAATACATTTCTATCCCCTTCAACTTGCCTGAGTCCGTCAGCGACAGAGCGGTAGCTGTTATCCCCTATACCTGCACCCCCCACGCTGGAGATACGAGAAAACAAAATATTTAAAAGTACATAAGTAAGTAGCCTATAAAATATAGCCATATATATGTTTGGCAAATATATGTGCGAGTATAGTTTAGTGCCTTTTTACCACATTATCAACTAATAATTAATTAAATTAAGAAATGTTTGTTAGTATTATGAACATTGCAGATTTTCCCATTGAATAAGTTGTTGTGTATCAACTAGCGGTAAAGAAAACATTTATCTTCTGCTCTCAGTAGCGTTTTGATTTGAACAGCAATAAAAATGAAATACAAAGACTTAGTGTAGACTTTCGAAATAAAGACTACCAATACAAAACTTAAATAATTAAATTTATAACTGTGTTGAAAGTCAATTAGTCGAACGATTGTGAAATGGATAGTAGCATCTTCCCCTTCACTGATGTTAGAGAGTGTGAGTAGAGGGGAGAGGCCTATCAACAAAACTGAAATGGGGATTATTACAGTGGTAGCGAAACCGTCCATCGCGATCTACCGGTAGATCGCTAGGACCTTGGATTTCGATCGCTACATGTAGCATACATGAATATAGAAGAAGGTATTATTTGCTTTCTCGGGTGACTATATTTTACCGTTTCGCCGAAGCAATGAATAGAGTTTCAGCGAATAGCGTAATGAGCAGAGTAGAGATTATGTCTGCTGACGTGGTTTTCCAATTGAAAAGCACCTTGGAAAGCTATTGTTATTTCTCACTTTAGCTTGAAGAATGTACAGGTTTCTTTGATACAACGTACCTAGCAATATTTTTAAGAACGATCTTCAGTGACTTTTTAGTGAAAGGGTACTCTGGAAAATGATTCCATTGAAGGTACATACAAAAAGACAGACTATTTACTACGAGCTCAAGAACTTCACCTCTTTGGGAAATGTTCCATTCAGCAAGCTTGTAGGTATCACAACAAAAGTAACACGAGCTTTTACAGGTGTTCATAATGGTTTCCTTGCTTTATGCACAAAAGATAATGTTTCGCGAACTTTTTATCCTAACACTGCATAATTTATCAGCAAACTTTGTGTTAAAAATTTGTAAATTGAGCGAGGTTATGAAACAGTTAACAAAATGAGGGCGCATGCTCTCAGAGATCCTTGTTCAGAGTTCTACAGACGAGTTCAATTGTGAGTATGTTGTCCTGCTTCTTCAGCAGAGCACGAGTATTGCAACGCTTGAATGACTAGTTATCAGCAATAGTACTATTTTATAGGAAATGGTTTTCAGTATCCTCAACTTGCATTCTCTTGGGTAGCTTCCAGACTTTGTCTTTCTAGTCAACATAACGGAGAAACTCAAAGAATTGAATCTTAATCTTCAGAAAAAAGGGAAAATTTTGGGGAGAAACTTAAAATATGGAAATAAAAACTCACTTCAGATGGAGAGATTTAAAACACTCTCCTTGCTTGAAAGAACGCATTGAAAATAAAAGTGCTTCAAATCCATACATTTGTCAGTTATCTTGATATTCGTCCCATCTTGCGAAGAGATTTTCAGCATGTATGTGTTCATTCCTTTCAAAAAATTTATTTCCTGGGACAGTTTGTTTCAAGTCTTTTCATGAAGATTGCTGTTTAATTTTCTAATCATACACAGAGATGTTGAAGTCATTGCAGTTCGAAAATAGAACTGATAACCAGGCTTAAGATCCGAGACAACTTCTGTCTGCAGGGAGCCTACCTAGTACGAAAATAAACTCGAAAACGTACCTGAGTCACGTCATTAAAATCAGTGAAGTCCTGTATTCCAGTTACCCAAATGTAAGCTCCAAATATTAAAATAATATTAAATATGAAGTTTAGACAAAGGATTAATTAGGAATTTCTAGGGAAATAAAAATTTATTGGAATTACCCACTATCGAATTTACCAATCTTAACTGCAATGTTATTCTCATGCAACCATCACAAGGTGCAAGTACTTCAATACCTTACACCTCAGAGGACAAGAGATTCATTTATCGTTCAGACTTCGAGAAGGCTCACAATTACGTCCTGTAAGTAGTACATTGTGGAAGAGAATGTAGATGTGAGTAGTAGGCCTACTTCATTAATTTTCCTTAAAGGTGCACGCTGGCGTTCAAAGATAACTTTACTGATTTAGATTTTTCTAACCGTGAAATTGAACCTGAGGTAAAATTTTCTGGATCCAGTAAAATGTAGGTTTGTTTTAATGATAAAATTCTAATCACGGGATAAGTCAAAATCAAAGATTGCATAAATAGACACACTTTGAAATAGTTCCTCAAGTTCTCAATATATCATACTATTATTATACACTAACTCGCCATAGCTTCATATGAAAGGAAACTAACGATTGAAATCTTTATTTATGTCTAGACAATTAGAACGCATCCTTAAATAATATATTTCTGCATCTCTAAGATATTTATATGCATGAAATAATAGAGTTGAAACAATGAAAGAAAATTACATTATTTATTTGTTTATTTATTTATTTATTTATTTATTTATTTACTAGTAATTTATTACTTTAATCATTACATAACATACTCTAAATTTTATTCTTATGCATATAGTGGAATCATATTTCTCAAAATAACTACAGACGCAAAGAGTTGAGATGGGTAAGACTGTCGGGTCTGAGTCAAGAAATTCAACATGCCGTATACATCTTTATTATTCTATCTGTTGTTAGGACCCCATAGCTATACTAGTGTAATCACCCGAGGGCACACTGCGGGCATGTGGGAAGCAGGGCGTCCTGTCGACGCCATATGCCTTGGAGTCCTAAGGTCAAGTCAAAAGTGAAACAAGTGACAACAACAGCGTATTTTTAAGTTTGCTTTATCATATTTATTTTACATACTGTTGGTTACACTGATCTATCAGCACCATCTATTCGTGCAAGTAATAACTAAAGAAGCCACACTTAAATGAAAAAAATTATCAATGACTAAGGATGGGAAAAAGTATTGTTATCCATTCACAAGGCAACATAGTACAGTTGCGTTTCTAGGAATGGAATAAAACAATTATAGACAGTCTCATGCTGGCAGCAGTACAATTGATTCAAAAGAAATAACTCGGATTAAGAACATTTATTTAGTGTTGGTTAGCTGTACAAACTGAAGTTATATATTTTATAAACTGGTATTTAATCATTTTCAATTTATCTGTTACTTATTTATGTAATGATGAGGTCTTTTTATTCTTCGTAGGCTACATATAAGTTTCTTAATTTTACAGTATCTTCAGCGCGCTCTAGCTTATGCGCAACAGTTCTAATCGATGTTCCTTGAGTAGCAAGTTCTACACCCGTAGCCTGTTTCATAAAACATTACCGCTGTAAATACTGCTGTGGATCCAGTAGATACTGCTCTGCCTGTTTCATAAATCTATCGTGGTAGTGAAAGATCTACTCCGGTAAAGTGATTTTTTCTGCCTCAGATTTTCCGCGTAATTAAACAGATATTTCTACCCATCTTCCTAGCCAAATAAAATATTTCCGATTCTGTAAATAATTTAAGTAAGTCAAAGGTAACTACAGTGAATCCAGTAATGAAGATGAATACTGCCTGTGCAATACAGAAGACCAAGAATTTTCAGACCAAGGTCAAAATTTGATTGTAAGGAAAACACTTATGATTTTAATGAACGATTTCGATTAAATTTTTGACATTTTATTGCCGTATTGCAAAGTATTGAGTCCTTCTTACTTCACTATACTAGATGGAATCATTCATTATCACATTTATCACCAAATGAGCAACTCTCTCGTGTTATTCGAATGAGTATCGCTGAAATAAGTAACATTTATTTTCGTCAGCTTATTCAATGGCTTAATGATTTAAATTACATAGTTAATCAGTTTTGTTAAATAGCTGACATGCGACTTAATTGATAGAACATTAATTAAAAATGTATGTTCTGAGTGAACATGAAGCAATGTATGTTGAAATATTAATAAACATAAAGTTAGTCTGTTGGTCTCATATATTTTATTTTTGCAATGCAAGTTTTTCTGGCAGTGTTCTTAGAAACAACAGTTTGGCACTAGAATGGAACAAGGATGGACGCCAAAATCTTTGTAATTATGTTAATACATTTTCCAAATGGTAGCTCTTTGTTCTCAAGTGCTTTGCGCAGAAATGAGATTTAATCACAGTTTTTGTGTTTTAACCCATTACTGCATAAAGTTAGTAATGACTTGAAAAATGCGTTTCTGAGTTTAAGTTTGCTAGTTGGTGACTTAAGAATGCTTTCTTACCATTTTTAACTTTTTTTACTTTCTGGGATAAAAATTAAAGACCGTCCCATAAGTAGGACGCTATGCATAATGGTCAGTGATACAGTAATTGAATAGAATAACCCCTTTTCTTAGTTCAAATAGTATTTATGTATTTATTATGTAGCAAATACATATACATATTAGAATCACTGTTTCAACTGCCCTTCTGACACAAGCCTACGTATTGTACATCACTATTTTGTGTGGTAAGGGTAGAAACAATTAGGGTGGATTCCAATTTGACACCAGCTGCAGATGAACTTTGCTTTCCCTGTACAATTAGCACACCTTCGCTGAGATTCATTTTCAGCTGGCCAGTGGTGTTGACCATCAAATCTTATGTCTCCTGATGGAATGGGAACAATTCTTCCTTAGTGGGAACTCACCCCATGCCTTTTGAGCACTATAAAAGCCAGGAGACGGCAAAAGTTGAGGAGCGGTTCTGAAGAGTTTTGAGGCTTCATTTTTCTGTACAGAAACCAAGCATTTACTATGGCAACAACAAGAAAATAAGCGAAGATGGACCACCACTCTGTTGTTGCCGCTATTGCTAACATCGGTACTGCCAACGCTGGTGCTGCTGTTTCTGTGCTAGCGCTGGTACTGCTGTTGCTGCTAGTGATGGTGCTGCTATTGCTGCTGCTATCGCTGGTGCTAATGGTGGTGATTGTAAAATAAATCCATAGCGCTACAGTCCATGATGGTCCAAGACCGACCAGCCGGCTGCTGGTCTCACGTCCACATGCCGAAAGAGAGTGGACCATCATCCAACCTGAATGGCGGTCTGGGTTCCGAAACCGGATTTTCGCTACCTATCGTAGCTCCACAAGTACATCACAATGCTGGGTGGTCACCGGTCCCATACACTGGCCGTAATTTCATGAGAAAATTTCTTCCTCCATGAGGACTCGAACCAGCGCGCATTCCGTAACGCGATTCCGAGGCAGGATGCCTTTAGACCACGATGCCACGGCGCGGTACGTTGGTGGTTGTAGTAGTAATAACAGTACTTGTAGTTGCAGTATGATGATCCTCTAACCTGGAATTACCTTCCCTGTCTTGGAAATTTTCATAGGTATATTAGCTTCCTTCTTTTCGGACGGCAATAACTTGTGCGAGAGACCTCAGTTTGATTTTTGTCTGATGTACTTTCAAAATCACTTGTTGCAGCTTTTATGTTAGAAGACTCTGGCATACTTTCATCGACAATGTCATCTTCATTGTCATCATTACATTTTTTTTTTTTTTGTAATTCCGCTTTGCTAAGTAGCATTTTACTGCCAAGATTATTCAAATTAGCCTCATGTTCGTCGTCCGATTTATCACTGTCTTTATCTGTATCATGGGAAACTTCTGGAGGGGTCACATATATTAGGCTCTCACTATTATTATTTTGATCTTCCATTAACCCCAAAATTTCACTCCCGGTTAGACTGGAAATAAAACAATGTAATGGAAACCGTATACATATTATAAAGAATACAACAGGAGTGCACACTGCATGGCGTCCTATTTTAGGACGGCACTTTATTTCACCTTGTACCTAACAACATATAAGACAATTTTATTGTTGTTATATACCACATGAAAACTAAAGTATTCAACTTATTATGTGAAAATAAAAATCAGATTTCTGTATCACCATTACAGAGTAACTAAGAATGAACTTACCCGCGGTGCGTCACAAAATACTGTTAACCTGCCATCTTGTAAAAAATTAGCTGGTATGAACAAATTTTGGCTCGGAATTCAAACACTGCAACACCATAATACAATGTAATAATTTACCTTCTAAACAATGCCTCCAACTGTACTAAACAAGAAAAGTTCCATAGAAATCAGTATTTCATGCATGCCCTATTTTTAGGACGCTATGCAGTAATGGGTTAACTGCGAGCAATTACTCTCATTGTTATGCATAAAAAATCCAAATGTTACATAATAGCCATTCTACATTTTCTCAAGAAAATAGCAAGTGACTATCCAGTTTACCGCGGTAGACTTTTTACTGCAGCAAGAACAGTTTTATGTAACAAGATATTTTGGTAGAAATTTAATATTTACCGGCGTACGTTACCTCGGTGATTATTGGCCTTTTATGAAACAGGGTATAAGTGAAATTAGTGCTTCAACAACAACTGGTAAAGCCCAAAATTCGACCGAATATAATTTATATTACATTCAATGTCTGCATAGGTAAGTAGTTCTTGGGATATTTTGGTTGCTACGGCATCACTTAATAACATAACTGAATCACTTAATTACTGATTAGAAATTGTTATAATAGTTTTATGGCATGCGTTCAACCCGTTGTCCATCGGGTAATGATTGAAAATGAAGGAACAAGTAATCCGGCATATTGTTTTTTGAATTCAGAAACACAATATGGTGCCTAAACAGACACCTATTACTTTTTTAACGTTAGCCATTACACTGTCAACGGTAGGAAATTACGTTCTCACCACTTCTGCACGTCTGTGAGAAGTGTATGCAAAGCACATCACGAGTATCATAATCTATTCGCAAAATGGTGTTGAAGGAACTTTGTCGGTCTGTTCATGCACATTACAGCCTTTGTGACAAATAGTCAGACATTTTCATACATTACACAGAATGGCCAAACTAAGCTCATAGCGCCACAAAAAATTTCACTAATGGTAAAAGAATTACTTGTCTATAGTTCACTGGTTAGAAGATATAATCTTCCAGCATCTACTGTATTTAATGCACCTACCATTAGATTATCAATGTGGCGTTCGACCCAGTCCATAGTTTCATGAATTGACACCCAAATGTTCTCATATTTTATTTCAGTTTACTTTTCCTAATGTTACATACTATGCACTCTGCCTCTGTAACTGCACAAAACTTGCAAAAGAGTTCACAGTAGTAAATGGCAGAACACATTTTCTCCATACTGGCCATCATATTTTCTTACTGATTTTGATCGCGACATTAACACATATCTAGGTAGTTAGTCTTGCTTATCACTGAGCTGTACTACGCTGTGCTCTGGCATTACTGTGGCTTGCTTGACGAGGATTGGACCCGGGATGGGTCCGTACACTTAGACACGCTCTGGCCCATTGCGCAACGTGATGATTGTTCAAGACCTACAGGTGGCCTGGGTATAATTCGTAAATCCGATTCTCACATGTGAGTCATCCTTCTCCAGTCCCTCATAGAGCCAGGACCGTTCCGCGGACGATTAGTCTAATAAGCCCCAGTGGACCTGAGCACCAAGTCCTTCCTGATCAACCGAAGCTTACAGGCGGGCCATCCTGCCTGAGTCACTGATAGAGCCAGGTTCCGTCCGCATACGAGTAGCCTGATAAATTCCAGGGACCCGGAGCCTCAAGCCCTTCCTATATCATAATTGAAAACTCGTACTACTCTCAAACTACACCCCAGCATATTTTTAGTATTACAGAAGATAGATGAAACGAGGGAAAGTGGAGAGTGTTTTGTGGAATAATAGAGGGAAACTGGAGTACCCCGAGAAAACTCGTCTGCAATGTCTGATTTGTCCACTATAATTTCCACCATGACGTGGCCGAGGATCGAATCCGGGACGCCTGGATGTAAGAACACTGCGTCAGCATTTTACCCACAGGTGCGGCATTACAGTGGTGTGCTGAGTGACGCTTACACAGGTACTCTGCTTGTAAACATTAGCAAGACTAACTTTAAGCAATACAGTTTACTAAATCTACTCTATTTATCTCTATTGATTAGAACGGATCAGATATGTTAGAACACCCGTATACAGCAAAAATGTTATTGAACAACACAAACAAGTTGTAAAAAAAATATGGCTTATTTAACGATGCTCGCAACTGCAGAGGTTATATCAGCGTAGCTGGTTTGCCGGAATTTTGTCCCACAGAAGTCCTTTTACATGCCAGTAAATCTACTGACATAAGCCTGTCGCATTTAAGCACACTTAAATGCCATCGACCTGGGCCGGGATCGAACCCGCAACCTCGAGCACAGAAGGCCAGCGCTATACCGACTACGTTACCGAGGCCGATAACAACATGTTATAAAAACAGTAGACATCTCTATAACAAATTTTACTTTAAGGATGCTGTACGTTAACCACGTCTGTGATATTCGATTAGTAGGGGTCAGATACCTTTTAACGCACTAAAACAGTAAAAATGTTACTGAACACAAATAAGTTGTAAAAATAATAGTAGACTTCTTTATGACAGATTTTACTTTAAGGATGCGGCACGAGAACCAAATCCATTGATATCTAACATATCTTTGAACGCAAGAAAAATGTTACTGAACACTCATATAAATTGTAAAAAATAACAGTAGACTTCTCTATGACTGATTTTACTTTTAAGAATGCGGTACGATAACCACGTCTCTGACACGGTATAAATATCCAAAAATCTCGTACCACTTTCATCACCATGCAAGTTTCAAGTCAATTTTATGTCCCTGCCAATTTCCTTTTCAATTATATATCTCAGATTGTATTTCTCGATTGTAAATTGAGACTGATCTGATACCAAGATTTAGATCTTACTTATTATGACATTACACTTAAGCATCTGGCGAAATATAATATTAGACAATCTTTTAGAAAAATGTCTTCCTCAAGAATTCGATCAAACTTCTACTTAGTACCCACAGTCATTTTGATTTTCGTTACTGCCATAACTCTGTTTAAAGTAAGGTTACTAATTTTGTACACTAAGGATAAACCGTAGATTTAACGCTGCATGAGAACCGCAGTTCGCCAAGGGCATTAATTTTACTCCTTTCAGCAGTATGTTGTTTTACGTTACGTACTTGGGATGAAATCCTAGCTCCATGAAAAATCCATCTCCAATCTAGGCTGTAAAATTAGGACTTTTGTACTGGGTTTCAGGTATAAATTACACTAGGGAACAAAATTTTTGTTGCCTTAACAGCACTTATCCTAACCTAATTTGAGAGTGCTGATCTCAAATCTGAAGTAGTTTTTTCTTTGCAACTCAAAAGTTTAATTTGTCACCAAAATGTTAGATTTTTAAATGTAATTTAATATTTTAAAGTTGGATTCCAACTTGGATACCACCTTGGCGGAGATATTATTCATGTATTCAAAAAAATATAGATAATCACAATATGCGTTGAAATATGAAAATTTAGCCAAATAAAAACAGTTATTTGGTGTGTTAAACATAATATGTCTAATACAGTAAAATCTGAGTATAAATTTCGAGCTTCTTCCTTGAAAATAATATGCCAGTCTACATATAGGCGGCAGGTAATGCAAGAAAATGAATATGGATGGCACGAATAGTTCAAATAGGTTATATTCAGGCCAGAATTTGCGCCTATAGGTTTTGCGTTTGTGGTCTTGATCAGAGGAATTTCGTTGCATGCTCCAGCAGTAGTCTGTTATATTCTTGTTCCATCGCCCTTGAAAATGCTTTTCTATTATCTTCCGGTATTAATGGAAGCACTGCCCCTGTTCACCACGAACAGCTCCAAGGTTCTCGGGGAATTGATCACGGTGAGTGTTCAGAAAATTGATTTTTACACTCATGTTGCACCTAAGATCGCGGAAAGCCTATATCATTCTTCCAAATACAAATAGTTGTCTGTCTTAGTAATCGGTACCAAGAAAGTTTTTTTTTATAGCTGACACAAAAGACAGTCATATTGCTTCCTGTCAAATTCCTCGTCACGTACAAAGATACGAATTTGAAATCCATAGAACACAACTACAGAAAAGCAGGAACTACAAATTGAAAACTTTAATTATCAGTATTCAATGCCTCGAATTGTTTCATCAAGTCAATGTTCATGTGAAGTGGGGGAAATATGATTCTGTCTCGGCTGGTAATTTGTTCATTTGCAGTGTTTGGTATGCTTGCTTCCAGGGCTTCATGGATGGGATTTTACAACAATTTATTCATGCACCTTATCACAAGCCTCGTCATCTCCCTAACCATATTCACCTGCTTCATCTTCAGAAAAGGCTAAACCATTAGAAACTGGAACCGAGAGTTTCTGTACATCCAAAAACAATACTTTGGCTGGAAGTGTTATGTTTGATGAGTGAAAAATGGATCCAAAAATCCCGAAAAATCGTTACCATTGTTGAGTAAAATTCTATTCATGTTTCACAGATAATAGCAATATTTATATTTACTCTGTTTCTTTCATAAACAATTTATTGTTTCTAATTTCAATAATTTATCACTTTTCAAATCTGAAATAGTACCACAGCCTAGTACATACAGTCACGAAGTTTGAGGTGATTTTTTGCATTTATTGAGATTACAGAGCTCCAAGCGGCTAGCTCCTATGAGTACTAGGGACAATAGACTGTGTCGGTATTATTTCGCATTGTTGCTTGTAAAGACAAGTTGTGTAAACTGTCAAATGTTTGGTATCGGTTGTAATAAATATTAATAACTAAAATAGAATAATTGGAATAATAATATAGGACAGGGAGGAGATGTTTGTAAGATTGTTTCGGATAAAAGTTGAAATATGTATGTTCAAACTAGGCCTATTTAACACCAAATACTTTGAATGTATTGTTGAACTGAATTACATTGCTCTTATGAGAGAAATGTGGTTTTAGGTTTAATAATAAAATATATTAATTTCTTATGGACAGCGAAAATCAAATATCTAGTATTTTTATGGCAGTGCTCATAAACTTAAATGTGGATCATTAATTGCTAAATCTCTTCTCAGTGTATCCGGTTTTCTACAAGAGTGTTGTGAAGAAACTAAACTGTTGCTTTTGAAGATACCTGTCAGTGTTAGATTGCACTACATATATAATTAAATTTCACAATGTAAAGCTTCAGTCTAATCAAAATAACACTAGGTATTTAAAATCCAGTCAATCCTGTCACCTAGGGTGCTGAAATTTCTAAGGAAATCATTAGATCCACTCTTTACAATGGATATGTTCTTGATTGTACGCTTTTTATTATTATTTTTATGTATTAATTTATTAGAGATATAGAACAATTAAGTTTGTTGTAATAAAATTGATTGGTTATTTTTTTATTTTCATTTGTGTTGTGATTATTATTGCTTAACCTCATGTACTTTGATAAGTAGGCCTAACTATAAATAGAAATATAATTAGTTTAGTATAAATAAACATCAAAATAATATCATCACCTCATCGTCAAGTAATATAATAAAATTACAATTAAACTGAAAAAGCAGAATGTTATGTCTAACTATTTTCTAATTATGTTTTTATTGATTGTATTAAAACGTTTTCCGTTATTGGAAGATACAGCGGTAACTGCGTTTACTATGGGTCTTAAAATATGTGAGTTCAATTCCACCTTGGACTTTTAGTTTTAAAATATTCTATACTTCGTTGCATAATTTCTGACAAGAGAAGTAAACTTTGCCGGCAGAGGAGGAGAGAAGTATAATTACTATTAACCAATGGCAGAGGGCTCACTCCACGTTTGATTTGAAGTTGGGCGGTCTGAAACGGTTTACCCCCGCCCAACTTCAAGAGAAGCCTGGAATGAAGGCTCTACCATTGGTTGAATAGCTATTATATTTCTCTCCTCCTCAGCCAGCAATGTTTACTTCTCCTGTCGGACATATGGAACGAAGTATAAATATGTTTTCAAACGGTCAGGCAACAGAGTTGTTAGACCGTCGTTACATGGGTTCCAGATTCGAGAGATTATAGCCCCTGTTGCAGTAGCCTTGATTGGATTAATCATACGTCGTACTGGGAAACGACAGAAAAGCAAAAGTAAAATAAAAAAGGCAGAGTGGTGCGAGAGAAGTGAGTAAAATTTGTCATCTTAAAATAACGAACCTTTCATATATCAATAGTGTAACCTAAACTAAGAGCATGTTGAACAGGAAAAAGGAATGCGTGTGTAAGTGTTCGTGTTTTCATTAATTCATTAATAGTTTTCTGCCCAAGGACAGGTCTTTCACTGCAAAGTCGATATTCTCCAACCTTTCCCATTTTTGCCCTTCTCTTAGTTTATCTACGCACATGATCCATACTTCTTAATGTCTTACATCTTCTTCTACTCTGAACTCTTCTCCCTTTCACCATTCCTTCCAGTGTATCCTTCAGAAGACAGTTTGTTCTCAGCCAATCATCCAACCAGTTCCTTTTTCTCTTCCTGATCAGTTTCAGCATCATTATTTCTTCACCCACTCTTTCCAACACACTCTTTCTTTCATTTCTTATTCTGTCACACGCTTTATTCTTCCCCATATCCACATTTCAAATGCTTCAAGTCGCTTTCCTTCACTTCGTCTTAACGTCCACCTTTCTGCTCCATACAATACCACACCCCACAAAAGCTTTTCTTCAGTCTCTTTCTTAGTTGTTTTTCAGAAGTCCGCAGAAACTGCTACTTTTCCTATTAAAAGCTTCCTTTGCCATTGCTATTCTCGTTTTGACTTCGAGGCAGCAGCTCATGTTATTGCTAATAGTGCACCCCAAGTATTTGAAGTTCTGCACTTTCTTCTGCTTCGTTTTGAATTCGCACGTTTACCTTGTTTAATTTTCTTCCGATAAATATGATCTTCGTCTTGTTTGCATTTATCTTCATTCCATACTGCTCACAGCTGTCATTTAGATCCAGTAGCCTATCCGTTAGTATCGCCTCATCTTCTGCTAACAACGCCATATCCTCAGCAAATCTTATCCACTTCATCCTTCTTCCGCCTACGCCTTCTGAAAACAGATCTTAACTCAATCTGCCAAGTAGATGTTGAACAGAGTAGGTAATAAAGGACATTTTTGTTATACCATTTCATTTGCTTCTGACATATCTTTTCCTATTACGACTTTGATTTGTTTTTTCTTATAGAGGTGACAGAATAGCCTTCTTAAATTTCTTTCCAATCCAAACTAATTTTCTTCAGGATTCCCATCAATTATTCCTATCCACTCTATCAATTAACTTTTCTAGGTCCAAAAACACTACATACACTTTGTATTCTTCTGGAGATATCTTTCGCCGATTGTTCGTAGCAATCTAAATGCTTCCCTCGTATCTATTTCCTACTTGAAGCCAAAGTGCTCTTCTTCCAGCTGTCCTTCGACTTCAGAATATAAATGCCGATTCAGTATAATGCAGGAGAATCTTCGCTGAGTGGGATAACGGGCTCATAATTCCTCAACTCATCACATTTCTTGGCATTATTTTTTTTCGGTATTGGTAGCTACACTGTCTCCGTAAAATCTTCAGGCCATTCCCCTTTCTCATATATTTCGTTCCATAATGATAGCAATTTTTTCTTGTCTTCACCCAAGCATTTCACTAATTCAATTGGAATTTAATTAACCATGATTCTTTTCCATTTTACATTTCCCTAAGCGCTAGTTCAGTGAATATATATATATACTTTTTTTAAATTCTTTCTCAGGCAAAATGTAATTTTCAAAAGATTGTTTTTAAACAGGCGCGAATCTAGAATTTAATAATAGGAGAGGCTAATAATAATTAACATATGGATGCAGTAGTATAATCATAACACAGAACAATGGAATTAAAAACAAATAAATAAAACCACAACAATATTGTCACTCTTAGGTTCTAAGTCTTCAATTAGTTCTAATTCTTAAGAAGATGGTGACTGGAATGGAAAATCAATTACATGTTACTTACAGTTTAACGAAGCTGAAGTCGTCTGGGATCTTTTATTGCGAAAAGTTCTATGACTTTATTCAGACTTACGTCAATGTTACGATGAATGTTGAGCAAAACCGAACCATTTAGTCTGTCCTGGTTCATCGTCGATCTGAGGTAGGTTTTCACACGTCTCAGTGTTGAGAATGACCGTTCCGCGATGCAAGTTGTCACTGGCATGACACATAATATGGTGAGCAGCTCTCTTATATTGGGATAGATATTATTCCTATTATGCAGCAAAGTTTCTATAGCCGTATCTGGATATTTTGTTGCTCCTTCCAAAATTGAAACCACAAATGTAGCTCTCCCCTAAGCTCTGGAATAGTTCCTGGCAGACCCTGTTCATAAACCGGTACAGCTTGTCAGATGATATCGAAATTTTTATTAGCATCGTGTAAAAAGTTAGGAATCAAGGATTGAAGTTTAATTACATGACTGTGCGTAGCAGGCGAAAATCGTAGTGACAAGTCGCTGAGAAGGTGATCAAGAAAAAAGAAGAAATACATTGAGGCTGTAATAATCTTTAGGAGACATAGATGGAACATTATTGCGATGGATTTTTCTGGATGCAACTCGAGGTACATTTACTTCTACGTTTACACATTGAGACAATGTAACAGCCTTCTCAAAAAGAAAATTGTAAGTGATATTATCTCGGCAGGCCTGAAGAGTATTCATGACACATTCATCCATCTGGTACCACTGGGATTTGGACTCTGTAGCTTCCGCGAAATATACAGTGTTATTTCAAATATTTCTGCTAAAATGTGCAATGAAATTATGAATTCGAATTTTGGAATGGAGTTAAGCATGAAATGTGCCTTTGTACCATGGGATTCAGAATATTACTGGAATGATATAACTGCGGAGAAAATGTCTAAGAATTGTAGCACTGCGTCATTCCGTTCAATCCATCTTGTTTCACATAAGATCTTTAGTTTCGTTTTCTTATGTTCCGAGCATATTTGACTAATTTTTTCTTTCATCATGATTGACCGCTTGCTAGATTCCCTAACATATTTCGCTATTTCAGCTACTGTGTCTACTGTTTGTCTAACACTGAGAACAGAGCACGATTTTGAAAGTGGCAAATTTAGGCAATGTGAGGCACAGTGCAAATAGTATGCTAGAGGCTGCTCTTTTGAAATTCGCGCTTGGACACTGCGACACTTTACCGACAAATTAGCACCGCCGTCATAACTCTGTCCGCGAAGATTCGAACCGTCTAGACCTAAGTCTCACAGTTCACTTAAAATAACTTTTGGCAATGCCTCTCCACTTAGATCTTGCACCGCTACGAATCTCAAAAATTCCTCATGCAAGTAACACTTTTCTCGGTCTGCGAAACGCACACATAATGATAGTTGCTCATTGCAGCTGACGTGTGTTATTCCATCTACTAAGATAGAAAAATATTTACTTTGGTTAACCTCTTCAACAATTTTCTTTTGAATAATGGTACCACAACAATTTATGAGATCGTTTTGAGTCGTTTGCTTGTTATAGAAGAGATTTTTGGAGCATTTTTAAGATGGCTATGCAGAATCTGATCACCGGCATCAACGCGATATTTTAAGAAGCTCCCTGAAATTACCTTCGTTTTGGTTGTCGCTTTCCAAGTCAATCGCACCATAATCCCTATGTCCTCTTAATGGAGTATTTTGTCGGCCGCACAAAATAATAATTATTTTCGCTATTGGGACAAGTTTCATTCTGTTTTCGCGCACTGTCTGTAACACTTCATTATTCAATTGAACCAGAACGTTCTCTACCTTAAGTTCAAACACTAAACCCGGTATGTCCCAGAATAATTTTTATTTTAGAAGGGACTTTTTTTGTTACAGATCTGCTTGGGGGAACATAAGAAATATAAAAATGGTCTTCATTTAACTTGACGTTGAGTCGTTTGGCAGTGAGAGCTTGTTGCCTTATGGCAACAATGGGTTATACAGGGGAAGAACAAAGTACTGAAATAAATATGGTTCATTTTACACTATTTATTAAATTTGTATGTAACTCAACAATTGTTTATGGAAATTTAATATATTTTATGTTACATTACAGAGCGTAGTTAACACAACAGAAAGTTGTATCGACAAATTATAACAATATAATTATAAAACATGAGTATTATCCTTTGCACATTATCTGTAACATAACTTTGTCAAATATAGATATTTATTCCTAGATGTGATAAGTTTCGAAACATTCGAGGCACAGTCCTATGTCACATTTTGTTCACATTATTCCTTGGTGTGATAAGTTTTTAAGCATTTGAGGCACAGTCCTATGTCACACTTTGTGCACATTGTTCGACCAATAGTGGAGCAGGTTTCACCAGCACAACGTCTTTTCTTTTCGGTTGGTGCTGGCCAGTGGTTTAGACCACCATATCGCAAAGTCTTATAGGCAGTTCCTTCAAATTTCCTTTTGCGTGTCTGTCCTGGTCCTGCTGGCTTTTCTCCGTAGTGATTGCAGTAATAAATTGCAATGTGCCGTCTAAATTCTAGTTGTGACATTGTAGGTTCTGCTACTCTTTGTAGTTGCCATGCATTCTGCAAACAAACGTCAATGAGCCAGGTGAAAATGTAACTCCACCATTTCTTTCCACGGTTTCCTACACGGTACAGGTTTACATTTCGGTCCATACGATCGACTTCGCACATGTACTTGTTGTACTTCCCGACAACATTTGGTCGTGTAATACTGAGTTTCTATTCTTTGCTCTTTGGAGTAGCGTTTTACATTCGAAACGGGGTTCTTTCCATACGATGTTGATGCAATTGGCACGACTGCATTATCCACCCACTTTGTTACATGTATGTCAATATCTTTCATTTTGACAGACGTGATGTAGCCTCGAGGTTTCTTCTTTAGCTCAGGCTTTTGAGAAAGTGAGCAGCTTTTAGGAATTCTATTTTCTCTCATAGTACCTGTTGCTGTGTATCCACGAGATTTCAAATAAGCCAGCACAGGAAAACCTGTGAATAAATTATCAAAAAAGAATGAAAATGGCAGTTGCTGAACTTCAGGATCGAAGTCATCGATCATATTCAGAAGTGGTGATGTACACTTTCCAAATCTTTCTTCTTATTCTTTATTGGATCGTGGATTTTTACCCTGGTAGATTTCAAAATTTACCAGGTAGCCAGCTGGAGTGCAAAGTGATCAAACTTTGTATCCAAATCGTAGTGGCTTCCCTTTTATGAACTGTTTCCATCAATGACGACCAAAGTATGCTATCAATCTCTCATAATATGGACGATACTGTTCAGGGTGAAAATGTTTGAGCATGTTAGACTTCAGATGATCTGTCAAGGGTCGCAATTTCCACGTTTTATCTCCATCAGTTCCTCTTTTACAGCTATCTTCAAAGTGTAGAAATTGCAATATTTGTTGAAACCGACTTCTACGCATTGAGTTTGATACCATTTCATTTCGCAGATTTTCATCTGTACTCCATAATGTTCGAACACGACTATGATAATTGTATCCTGTCACAACTAAGATGGCAATGCAAACTTTAAGTTCATTTACTGTTAAGTTTGGGTTTGGCTTACCAAGAAATACAGCATATTTTCCAGATTCGTCACATATATGTTGTAATAAAACATCATCGAAGAACTTCTCAAATTGTTCATGTGGTTTCAGTGCTTTACAGTCTTCATAATTAGCTGCTGGAAATATTGGTAACATTGGTGACGAATCATCGTTAACCCATACAAAATTTGTACCTTTGTTAGAAGGTGGGAGAGCACATGATGACTTACTTGGTTTTACTTTTCGCAATCCTGTAGTAGGGCTAATTGATGTAGAGGGTTCAATATCAGAAACTTCCAAGAGTTCTGTCTCTATATTTAAATCTGAGTTTTCTAAAATATCGGCCAAAATAATATCTTCTATTCCATTTTCATTGTCCACATTCTCGTCTGGATTTTCTGCAGTTTCCTCGAATGAATAAATACGCCGGCCACTTTGCATAACAATTTCACAATTTGCTTTTAACTGCTCAGGACATACATTATCTGGTATACCACTTTCTTCCTCATCTGCATCATCTTCCCCACTCACAGCTCCATCCTCTAATGAAGGCAGTTGTATGTAGATGGTATCGGTTGTGTCATCACCTGATAAAATATCTTCCATATAATCTAGGGCATCTTTTAGTGACAGAGGCCTAAAAAGTCAATAAACAAGGAATAAAAACATAATACTTAAAAATATAATAGTTTTCGAACTTTCAAAAGCTACTTTCAGCATAATAAAACTTATAATCTAATAATAGGGTCATTTCATATCAAATCAACAAGGCGCTCAACCCGACCGACTCAGATTTCTTTCAAAATTTGAGGGTTTGTTTTACCTGCCACGCTAACTAAAACTGCCGAGTTTCATATGTCCTGTGCTTTTCGTTTTCTGTCAGTGGCGTTTCAAACATGAAGAAAAATCATATTTTTGTAAGCACGCCGCTTCAATTAAAATTATATATCTCAACAAGGTCTCCAGATAAATTTACAAAAATTGGGTGATACATTCTTAATATGTGATAGTTTTTATTGCTTATATTGCTTTCTGCATGTATTCAATTATACTAAAAAAACATGGTGAAACAATTTTCATATATTCATATTTAAAAATGCGGGGGTTCTATTTTAATGAAAAAAATATATAGTACGCCTCAATTAGTGATATAATGAACTGATAAGTTTCAACTTGGAATCATCATAGGTTACAAAGATAAAAATTATTATGTCACTGCAAGCATAAGCTAACCGTATAAGTGGCGATAATTATGTCCCACACATTCGTTGTATTTAATTATATTTGATCATATTCTTGAATGTCACTATGTCATTTAACATGTAGTACATAATTCATTTTTTTTTTAATTATTACCTCAAATAAATTATTGTCACATGGATTTTGTTAAACCTGAAGTTCTGTAAGAAATGCTTATATTACATTGCTGAGATGAATTAGCCTGATCATCTTTCCAGACAGGATGCTGCGTTCATTCAGCTGCATTTTAAAACTGCTTAGCAAGTATAATACCCTCCTAAATAGCAGGACTGTATGAAACTTGTGTTCCAGGCACTGCGGTGGATTTTGCAAATCGAAGAGCAAGCATTTTTTCCTCTTCAGTATAGCTTTTTTCAGTCACATAAACGGTATTAATGTTTGGGAGATGATCCCTTGTCCAGTCGTACAATTCCCTAGGTATAGTTACTTGTTTATCGGATGGTATCTCAGCCGCAAACTTTTTAAGTGTCCCACCTACAACGTCGCATGCTCTTTAGCCATGCGATATGCAAAAATTATGCAATTCTTTTGGAAATCCAAAATCTTCTTCATGTAATGTGAGGTTCAGGAAATGTTTTCCTATTTTTATACTGAGCAGAGAATCCATCGGAGAAATACATAATTTTTGTGGTGAATTACAGATGTTTGTTTTAATGACTCCAATAGATATTTTTGAAACAGATGTACAGCTGCAGTGTCATATTTCGGGCAGTGTGAAATTATTACCAGATTTTTAATAGAGACCGTATCAGATGACGATTCGTTATAATATATTACGAAAGTATGAATGGTTGTCTGCACATTAGTCCTGTGATATGACTGAATTTCATCTTCGATTACGAAATAGTTTTCAGCGAAGTTGCACAACACAAGAAGCTGGCATGGCTGTAAAAATGATTTCATATCACGTAGAAACTTACTTTGTTCAGATGATATAAATGATTGAGTCAATAAATCACCAAGTTTCTCCAAGAGACAGTCGAAAAATTTGTCTGTGGGTTTCATTATGGTCTCAAGCGTTGATCGGTCAGTCGTCATCCACTGCTTGTAGGTCACTGATTCACTGAAGTTTTATTCGAAACATTTCTCTAAACCCTCTCTTATTTAGAATGGTTCAGGACATTCTGTACATTTCCAGAACAAGAAATTTATATGAGGAGGATTGCACACTATAGAAGCCAAGAAATGTTGATAAGTTGGAAGGTATAAAGAAAAATTTTCTAGAAATCCACGTAGACCTGAAACTTTAATAAATTGCTTCCGGCATAAGTTTTACATTCTGATAAGGACACAAACACAGACAGTATAGTTCCACTAACTCCAGCCAGAATACAATTTCTTGGTCTAAGAGCTGAAAATTTGGAGAATATTACCTTCATTTCAGGGTTAGAATTTTTAAACACTGCATATAATTCATTTCTGCTCATGTGAGTTACTCCCTGATTCTTTAATCACAACAAATATTTCTTACCAGGCATCAGTCTGCTTATCTCGTCAGAACAACAGAATTCTTTAACTTTACCGGCAACAGTCGCGAGCAAGGGTTTTCCAGGTTTCGGATTTGGTGAACACAAAATTCCCTTTCCCTTTGCCAGGACTTTGGCTTTCCGAATTATATATTCGAAAGCTGAAAGAAACTATTTTTTTATATTATTTACTCTCCAGCTTTTAGATAGTAGTGTTAAAATGGTGATTTTCTCACTTTTACCTGAATTTTGAAAATTTTCCTGCAACTGAGACAAAATTTCAGAATCAGGACTTGATGAAGGTCCTGGTTCCTCGGCGTCTTTAATATCAAAGACTTTATCTTTTACAATATTTTCAAATTTCTGTCTCTTATATTTCTCTTGTTGTAGCCTTTTTTGTTTAATAAGGAACACACCTTGGTCAAAAAGACTATTTAATTAACTTACATTTGCTGTAGAATCGACGTATTCTTCATTACTAGAGTCATTCTTAGGATTCTGCGTAATAGCATCATATTTTTTTTTTCTTTGCGACACATAGGGCACACCTTTTGTTCCTGTTTTAAATCAGGAAATACATTAAGTATCCACGATATAACACTTTTTAAATTGTTCCTCTAATTACAATGCCCTGATTTCTCGAAGGGATTGCAGCAAACATAGTCCTATAACTTAAAACGCGACTCCATTACATTGCACAAAACTATCACATACTACAAAAACTAACGACACTGCACTTGAAACAGATCGCACGTTTTGTATAAATTGAAGACTGTATAAACTGCCGCTCATGACGGCCTGACAGATCGACGACGCAGATAATCAGACAAATGCGAACTCGCGCGCATGCAGTGTTGGTGTAAGATGGGTTTAAGTGCTACAAACCAATACATTGATATATTTCTTTTACTGATATTCCTGAAACGTTTCCAAAATGAAACTTACACCAAGGGGAGAATACTCTTACCTCTATAACATACATTCTTCGCGAAATAATTTATGACCCGCATTTATAGATATTCAATGTTAAAATGTGTTTCACGTGACCATTCAATAAAGAATTCATTACTTTGATGCAAACCTATTTTTATTGAAACGTATGATCCCTTAGCTTTAAAATAAGCCCAAGTTTAAGATTCTATCTCAATTAGAAGAGAAGTTATGAATTATTTTTGATGACGTAGTATGCGACATTTTTACATTTTTTCTCATATTGACAGAATTGCTGTATGGATATCGTGCATTATTGAGGGCTAAAATTTTACATAATTAATTAACTTAAGATTCTTTATCTTCCCACCAAATTTAATGAAAATCTGAGGTGGTCGGGTTGAAAAGTCCACTTTTTTGTGTTGATTTGACATGGAATGGCCCAATATTAGTGTAGTAGTTATTACAGAAATAGTTTATAATGAAATCTACAGTATGACCCGGTGTAGCCATATGGCAACATAAAAAAATAACCTTGAATATCAGCTAATATGCAGAACATACAAATCAGCTCTTTACACCAAAAGAGACATATAACTATCTATTTTCATAATATATATATATATACAAATATATTCAGTTATGATAACAAGTGTAATGAAAATGTATATTTACCTTGACATATATTTCTGATTAGCACTTTCAGACATAATTCTATGCTTCAGTTTACTCACACTGTAATAACTTCCAAGTTATAACACCAACTGAAACAAGGTTTGGGAATAAGAAAGACACAACAATGGACAGTAGAGAAAACCAATTACAGTCGCCAACGAACCACACATCATTTGAAAAATAACAGTTGTGTGTGCTTATGTTCAACGTTGCAATATGGCAACGCGGTGACAAATCGGGTTAAAGTTGTCAAATTTTAAAGGAACAGTTTTGTGAAAACTGTTCTCTGTACGTCTTCTGAATATTTCAGAGGCCTTTTCTAATTTTCTTAGAGGTTTCGTAACTAAATTCTGTAACGTGACTTTGCTTCGCCCTCTCTCTCTAGGTCCGAATAAAACGCATACGTGACAGAACGCACCTTCATCCTTCTTAAGACAGCCATGGGAATCTTTTAAGCCACGCATGGTGATTGTCTAGACTGTTCCGATTCTAGTGTTTTCGGAAATGAATATTTTTCGTCTGGAACCCGAGGATTTGTTGGAGCTTTGTATTTCATCTCGTCACTGTAGGCTATATTTCCTTTTCCACTAAGTAATCAATATCTAGTACATTATGAGTCGTCGAACTAGAGTCATCACTTTCACCGCACGTAACTGATTTCACTGTTAAGGTATAAACAGGCATACATTTTTCTTCATCAGTTGTATCTCTGTCATCCGTACTGCATTTTTCTCTCACTTCACCACACGGCTTCTTGACGAATTGTAAGATATTTGTTTGAACTTGTGTTTCGATATTTTATAATTTATTATAACTATGTGACACTAAATAATTCACCTGTACGAACTGATCACTTCTCGTCTCAATTCAGAGGTCCAATGTAGTGACTTTTGTAAAGTACGATAACAAAGAGCGTATTCCGAATCTCAGCGCTGAGCAATCTGATGGCATCACGATGTTCCGAATTTAAACGATGACGTCATTGATGCTCCACCGGTGTCGCACCGGTTCCATCAGCTTGCAGAGGTGGTGGCAGTATCCATCAGTGAATCTGATTAGTTCTTGCATAGGCGGGAATAAGTAGACGAATGATATCGTGCACTGTTGTGTCATGGCGGTGTGTTCTGCTTCGGTTCTGCTGTGTTTATAATGAGCACAACGTAAAAAAATATGTTAATGGCTTATGGGCGAACATGTCAACGGTCCAGTTATTACTACTGGTTCAAGAAATAAATTGTTTAAGTTCTCTTTTCTTTGAACGAGATGGCAGTACAGAAAATTCGCAAAATTTTGCTAGCGTAGCACAGATAACAACTTGTACAGCCGCTATGTTAGCCATTGAACCTTCCAGCAGTTTCGTTCCTATTTCGCTGCAGAGTGACGTCATTGATGTAGACCGGTCCGGTGCAAAGACGTTATATAGTATACTAGACTCACACAGAGCGCTGATGTGCTGTCCAAAATTGAAACCAGTCTGCGCATGTTTACGCCGCCATGTTACTGGTAGAAACAGAGCGGTAAACACGACAATATTATACTAGTCCTTTGTTTTGTCTCGAGTGTTTTTAGTGAACACTATGAAAGTAATGTAAGTTGATGTGAAAATAGTATCAATTTTTGTTTTGTAAATATTATTATAGTTGATATGAAGTGATGTGGTTTGTAAATATGTAAAATGGTGATTTCCTGTGCGACGTATAAGTGCAATAACACGTGGCTTATAGGTCAGGAATTTCTTTTCACATGCATGTACACACACTTTAAAATAATGAAATTGAATTCAGGAGGCTACATTGAAACTGTAACATATGTATATCATAGATACCATAGTTGAAAAAGTTTACAATTAGGCAACAATCTGTCTTTACATGTTCCCTTTGAAGAAGCCCGAGTTACTTTCTACGGGGGGGCTTGTTGCTATAATAAGAGACAAATTTGTGCCCTCACATTGTGTAAAATTGTGTTCGTCTCATTTTAAAGATACAGATTTTTGGGAAAATAATAGCAATAGAATTTTGAAAGATGATGTACAGTTGTCAAAAGAAAAAGTGGCCGCTCTCTTGAAGCAAAGTTCCTTTCGGGTATCTTCGCTACAA
The DNA here is from genome assembly GCF_040183065.1 of Periplaneta americana. Lineage (NCBI taxonomy): Eukaryota > Metazoa > Arthropoda > Insecta > Blattodea > Blattidae > Periplaneta > Periplaneta americana. Next base: position 110,783,176 of record NC_091124.1, read on the forward strand.
TTCGGAGACAGGTGATGTTACATGTTGGATCACGTTGCCTGATATCTATAGTTATAATTAAAGTATTTTGTGTGTTACTTGTTGGCGTAATCGTAGCGTTCCGATCTCTTATTCGTGAGGTCCTGCGTTCGAATACAATCTCGTGCTTTTTATCTTCTTTTCTGTTTTTAAGAGAAAGAGACAAAATATACATAATTGCTCCTTTCTTTTTTACGATTATTTTAGTAATTAACATCAGGTTCATTAATGTAATATGCCATGACTTTATCATTATGATATTGTGGCTGCAAATGGAAAGAAAAAAGATTTCATTCGCAACAAAAATATATTTCGTGGCATAAACAAAACAAGCTTACTGGCGTCTGCCTTAGAACATTCAAACAATTAAGCGTTCAAAAACAAAACAAAAGCCAACAATTCAATATTTAGTCTCTCTTCCCCTTATCTCGATCACATCTTGCAGTCGAGTGGGCATGGAATCGACTAGTCTTTGCAAATAGCAACTGTTTTTAGACACTACATTCCAGGCATTCCGAACATACATAAATAAGTATTCCGCCCATGGGCAGGTCTTTCATTACAAACCCAGCATTCTCCAATCTTTCCTATTTTCTGCCTTCCTCTTAGTCTCCGCCTATGATCCACATATCCTAATGTCGCCTATTATTCTTCTCAACCAGAGACCTAACCAATTCCTTTTTCTCTTTCTAATCAGTTTCAGTATCATTCTTTCCTCACCCACTTTTTCCAACACAACTTCATTTCTTATTCTGTCTGTCCACTTCACACGCTCCTCTTTTCTCCACATCCACATTTCAAATGCTTCTATTCGCTTCTCTTCATTTCGTCGTAATGTCCATGTTTCTTCCCCATACAATGCCACACTCCACACAAAGCACTTCACTAGTCTCTTCCTTAGTTCTTTCTCCAGAGGTCCACGGAAGATCCTCCTTTTTCTATTTAAGGCTTCCTTAACTCATTTTTGCAGTTTTTCTTCGGGAGAATAAATGCGGTAACTTCCCGTTGCTTTCCGCACACCACTGTCCCTTTCGCATCTTATTAGATCCCAGGGCGCCCAACCGTGGAGACGAGGAGAGTGGATTTTTTAATTGGGTCCTCCGGACTTGACCAAAATTCACAGAAAGGGTTAAACATTAGTTCTATCTGGATGTTTGACCCGATCAGATACCGGGAAATCCCAATTAGCCTTTGTCCCCCGCATCCTGGACTAGCTTGTACAAATCATCTGAAAATCTTGGAGGGGCATTGGGCCAATTTTTCCGCAAATTTTCCACACTTCTGCCCTGGTAGCTTAGCGGAAGAACGTCGGAATATAGATGTCAACGTCTCAGGTTTAATTCCTCGTCACTCGTTTTCATTTTATTGTGGTTCAAGATAGTATAGAGTAATAAAATAAAAAGAAAAACTAACACCAGTATTGTACAAATGTATTGTTCCAAACCCAATATTAAATTTATGTTACTTATATCGCTAAAGAACGATAACTGAATATAAATTATGATTTGAATATTATTTATGTCGCTAAAGAACATAATAGAATATAAATAACTTGAATATTATTTATACAGTATCACTAAAGAACGATTGTTTAATTAATATAAGATATTTAATTACATACAGTATATATATCTAATTATTTACATAAAGTAACCTATTTTACAAGGAAAATTGTTTATTTGTATTATAATAATTACTTACATAAAATAGATTATTTACATAGCGAAAGACCAATTACAGAATTAAAATAACTTGAATATTATTCATAACGCTAAAGAACAAAAACAGAATATAAATGATAACTTGAAAACTATTTATATTGCTAAAGAACGATAACAGAAAAAAACGTGAATATTATCGTATCGTTAAAGAACGATAACAGAATACAAATGATAACTTTAATATTATTTATCTCTCTAAAGAACGATAACAGAATACAAAAAATTATAACTTGAATATTACAGTATTTATATCGCTAGAAGAACGATAACAGAATATAAATGATGATTTGAGTATTATTTATATCGCTAAGGAACGATTAAAAAGTAAAATGAAAACTTGAAGAAAGGCCGAACCCGTAACCTTCCAATCATTAACAAAGTACTCTACCGCTGGTCTACGAGACGCAGATATAGAATACTTCCATAGTTCCGGAACTGCTTCTACAAGCACATGCATCGTGTAACATCGCCGCGACCCGAAGTGGACTTAGAAAATATTCGCTGTTCACGAGTGCGGCCACTTTTTTTTTTTTTGACAACTGTACTGTCCCTGTTTAATTTTCCAAGCCATTTGCAAAGGGTACGATGTAATATTAACTCTGTTGTTACAATATCAATATCAACAAAAATCGATCACTAGTTTACGACAATAAAGAATTCTTAATTGTTAGTACAGGTATATCAGACTGTACAGAAATCCCACTGAGTGAATTATTTAGACTTACATATCAGATGTTACAGACAATTAGTAGAAAGATAACTTTTGGTTTATATTATGTAAATTAATTTATCTGCAAGATAATAAACTTTCATTCAAAATCCATATATGGATAAATAAATATACAGATAATAAATAAATAAATAAATAAATAAATAAATAAATAAATAAATAAATAAATAAATAAATAAATAAATAAATAAATAAATAAATAAATAAATAAATAAATAAATAAATAAATGAGTAAATAGCTATAATAGCTAAGCCTTCTTTGTGAACATATGATTCAGAGTTCACCTATAAATAACCTTTTTATATTTTGTTGGACATATCTTATTAAAAAAGCAAGGAATGCCATTTTACTGATATTACATATATGTGCATAAAAATTATGTACCATCATTCCGCAAGCAATGATAATATATTTATTTAAAATAAGAATACAGTATGTAAAGAAATCCACTCATAAAAAGTATGTCGTTTTTTTATTTTGCATAAAGTGATCATGTTTATTTTTAGGTCTTCACGTTACCTATTGTTTGCAATGTATTAGGTACCGGTACATTTTATAATTGATAGCATTCCTTTTATTAATTGAAGAATGAATTCAATGTAATTTGGCTACCTTAGCGCATTATATTTTGCCAGATTACTTATGTCCTGTGGGCTAGAAGTGCCGGTAATATAATTTTCGATTCTCTAAAACTTAACAACAGGCCTATAGTGATTATCACATATTTATTTCACTTAATAACTTGATTATAATACGAATTAGCATAATCAAGGTGCATGTATTTATGTTTTGTGATGTATGTTAATATAATTTTAGATTCTCTGAAACCTAACATTATGCCGATTATCGTAAAATTACACATTCTATAATGTGTATTGTGTAGGCCTATTTATGGATGTATGAGCATGATTTCTATAAATTGCCGCGTACATATTTTCTTTCCTTTAATGCTCTGACGCATATCACTGAAACTTTGAATATGTTTATTTCGTCCAAATTTTACGGTAATCGTCGAAAATGGCCATAATCTGTCAATTTTAGATTTTCACAGCTTTAAATTGCGTGATTTACGTACTGCTATTATGCGTCTGCTCTCCAGCAATATGGCGGCAAGCGCAGCGTTCAATTTGCCCCGGTTTCCTTGTTCTGCGCAGCCGAGACTGTAGAGGCTTGGTCCTGTGAGATTCGGAATACGCTGAAAAATATTTGTAGCAACCTAGCTACAGTGTGGTAGGGGTGGATACCATTAGCTTTCCTTTCCGAGGTCCGAGCTATTGTTAAACTCCTAAAGAATGCAGCCATCTACTTGATCTATTCACTGCGAACTCTAAAGAGGTTTGTATTCGAAACTAAAATAGGAAATTAATATGAAGTTTAGAGAGCGAAGAAATCATATAAGTTGTATGAATGAAAAGATAATGCTTAGTGTATTTTAAATAAAAAAGTCTTTGAAATAATAGGGAGGTCTATAGCCCCCTAGACCCACTTGCATCCGCGCCTGTTTTCAAATATAAGTGGGATCCAATAAAATGCTTGAGAATCGCAAAATTTGTTGATACGCCTTCCTGATGTGATACCCTCGATATAGGGGAGGGTCGGGTAAGTTGACGCGGAGGTTAAGATTACGAATATTTAATTTTTCCGACGTTTTCACAGATAGTATCACTTTTTCCGTGGTGTTACTTCCTTACAGCACCTCTGAAGGCATTGCTGTTCAACGGAACCTGTTTGGCCATCTGGTTTTGATAAGAACAGAAGCTTGCAAGCAGAAACACATTTCGCTAATATATATTTTTTCAAAGTTATGAAATAAGTTTCATGTGTCATTGAACTTTTAACTTAACTCAATTTATTTCCTTCTAAATACATACATTTAAGGATTTCCTAATGAAGATTAATTTAAAATATTTTATAAACTCTCGTATATATGACGATTTCGACATCTTACTCGCCACTCTAATTTTAAGTTCCTATACATCGTTCCTTTCTTATTTTGTAATACCGTAATCTAATTCGAAATGCAGGGTATAGACATGGAAAAAGTGTATGTTCGGAAGACAGGGTGGCAAAGATGGAGGAAAAAAAATCAATAAAGGAAACAATGTAAAAAGTAAGAAATGGAACCCTTGTCAGTACTGCCGCCAGGAAATTCAATGTACCTGAAGCTACTTTACGTCGCTTGTAAAAAATTATTTTTTATTTTTTTATTGGGTTATTTTACGACGCTGTATCAACATCTAGGTTATTTAGCGTCTGAATGAAGTGGAGGTGATAATGCCGGTGAAATGAGTCCGGGGTCCAGCACCGAAAGTTACCCAGCATTTGCTCGTATTGGGTTGAGGGAAAACCCCGGAAAAACCTCAACCAGGTAACTTGTCCCGATCGGGATTCGAACCTGGTTTCGCGGCCAGACGCGCTGACCGTTACTTCACAGGTGTGGACGTAAAAAATTATGCAGAAGATGTAAGTAGGGTATACTTCGTTATATAGGCCTATTTGAATTATATTTATTTGTGATTTAAACAGTCTTGTGGTAACTTTGATATTGTTTCAGGTACTACTGCAAAAGTAGGCAGATATAAGAACACATTTAAGGATGGCCAATTACAAGAATTATAAGAATATGTTATAGAAGTGGATAAAAGAGTTTTCGATCTAAGGTGGTCTAATTTTGCTCGACTTATGTATGATTATGCTGAATCGAAGAAGATATCATACAAATTCAACAAGGAGAAGGAACAGGCAGGGAAAGATGTTATTCAGGATTTCATGAAAACATTCAAGTTTTCTTTTCGCAAACCAGAAGATACGTCGACTGGCTGCATTTTATAAAGTGAATGAAGATGAATTTTTCAATTTATATAGAGAAATACGATCGAAATACAAATTTGAATCCCATCAGATATACAATGTTGATTAGACGGGATGTTCGACGTCTCCACAAAGATATCACCATTACTGAGCCCTACTGGCAATAGAAGAGTTATAAAAATGTCCTCTGCGTCCTCTGCTGAGAAACGAACGAATGTTAGCGTTGGTTGTTGTGTTAAGTATGACAGTTTATACCTCCCTTTTTCATTTACCCGATGGTAAGAATGCAGCCAGCATATCTTGGTGGTGACCCAGGGGCTAAGCGTGAACTAGCATTTAGCTCAGAAGATCAGAAAAAAATGAACTAAATTATGTTCCGACTTCACTTCTAACTCTTCAATTGAAATAGAATATGCAGGCAGTGATTCCTACTAAGCAGCAGAAAGAGAGTGCATCATTTGTGAAGAGTTTGGCAAGACAGGAGTACAGTATTGATGCTTACAAGACCAATAGTAGCACATATCAATGTACAGGCTTGGATAAGAGGGCATCAAAGGATAAGTATTATATATGTGATTTTGTGATAATTAAGTATGCTTCAATACAATTTCATTTCATTCTTAAATAAAAATAATATTTCGTCATCTTACCCGCAATTTGAAGCCATCTTAACCGCAGGGGGGGGGGGGTAAGTTGGTGAAAGAGAAAAGCATGGAGAAAAGGAGAAAAGGAGGTAAAGCTGAAAATTTTTCAGTTTTAAGAAATTTTTAAGGATACATTTTTAAAAGCAATAAATCAAGTAATAATACTATAATAAATACACCGCTTAGGGATTAATTAAAAGCAAGCTAAATAAACAAGAAAGCTTAAGTTCACCAACTTACCCGACCCTCCCCTATAGTTTGCTACTGTAACATCCTGCTTAATTTAACTTGTTTATTATCTTGTTTGTTTCTTAAAAATTTTATTCTTATGCGGAACTGTGTTATTGTTTCTTTTTTCCTCTCTAAAGAATCTTAAACCCAAGTGGGGTTAGCACAACGTCGAGTCTCCACCAAAGAACATACAGTTGGCAGCAGGAAATCATCCTTACTCTTAGAATGGAATGGAATTTTCGGAGGATGAGCACTACGACATTTACGATCTATTGTGCTAACCTTGAAGCTAGTCGTATTCCCAAAACCTCATCGACTGACTACACTAAGGTTTGCTGCGTACCCATGTTTCGAGTAGGCAAACCCTCTCGTATCTAGACCAGCCCCCTCCGTGCGTCGGGATTGCTATAAAATGATGGCGAAATGGAGAAATAATGACGGCATGATGCAAATACCCAATATAGAGAGACGGCAGGAACACGTGAAAAACTGCAACTACGGCCTTGTCCGCCACAAGTGTCACAATGGACGTTTGGGTGAGAAATCAAGGCCCGACCGGGACTCGAACCCGGGCCGCCTGCGTAACAGGCTGAAGGTCTGACCACTCAGCCGCCTCATGGGACACCCTTACCTTTCTCGAGATTCTAATCCACAAGTGAGTGTATGTGTAAAGTAATTTATGTAGAACAACTTTAGCAGTTTCCAGTCTTGATTTCTATTATACCCTATAGAGTGTTTCCGTGAAGGAGACATCCAAATCATACCAGGTTTCCAAAACGTTTCCAACGGTTAAGGGAAAGAGGGCAATTGGTACAACAGTACCACGACCGAGGAGGAAGACGAACTGTACGGACTCCCGACGTGGAAGCAGTGCTTCATCGCGTGGCTAAGGAGCCTTCAATAAGCACTCGATCAGTTGTGTCGCACACAGTAGTTTTGAAAGTAATATAGGAACAGCAGCAGCACATCTACAATCCACAGAAAGTGCATGCTTTGACTCCTGCTGACTTCGCACCTCGGATCGTTACTGCAGCGCTGTATTGTCCATTCTCACTTTCCTGTGTATGTACTTTTCACCCATGAACTCTAACCAGAGACAGAATGCTAAATAGTCAAGATAGTCAGGTATGTGCCGATGAGAATCTCCGCGCTACAGTTGTAAAGTACCATCAACATAACTTTGCAGTGAACATGTGGGCAGCCGTAGTCAATGATTGTTTAATAGGCCCATATCTTCTTCCACATCGCTTAACTGCAGCATTGTACAGTGTGTTTCGGAACATATCCCACTTGTTGTTGGTCAATGTATATGGTTTGTATATGATGGAGCTCTAGCTCACTTCTCGCATGGACTCGTGAACACCTTAGTCAGACGTTCCCTGAAAAGTGGGGAGGAAAAGGAGTTCCTGTTCGGTGGCCAGCTCGTTCACCTGATCTGACCCCACTTAATTTCTTCTTGTGGGTCATGTGAAAAGTCTATGGTATGAGATGCCTGCAGAAACCGAAGAGGAGCTCATGGCATCAATTCTCGTTGCCTGGGACATCGTTGGAACGACTCCGGGATTGTACGACAGAACTTCGTCCGACGTTGTCATGCTGGGGGACGCCATTGTGAATAACTGCTGTAAATGTATTCGAAGCTTGAAAAGTAGTGCAGAGAACTACAATTATTACATCTACAAACAGAGATTCGTAAGTTCTCTTAATCCACTTTAATCGCTATCCCAAAATAATTTTGGCTTATAACCTGCGACTCAGCCGTTTCCGCACCGGAGTTCTTTATCTCAAATTGATACATTTGCCCATCTCCATCATCCCTGAAAGTTTGTATCATTACGGAAACAGCCTATATATTTTGTCCATAATTTTGTGATCGTAAATTAAAACTATCCACAACCACTATTAGCTTGACATCACGGATGGGGATAATATGATGTTAGGCTACCTTTTGAATCAAAATGCTGTATGAAATAGAGATTAACAGCACAATAGCTTGCCAGAAGTTCAAGTCCGCAGCATTTTACGTTTAAAATTTAAATTAGAGTTAAAATTAAATTAAATTAAATTAAATAATAAATCATTTGATTTAATACTTGTACTATGAGACTCAGTATATTAAACTTAGTCCTAACGCACTTCAAAATATCATACGCTAAAAGCTGGAGTGGGTTTTACAACGAAAAAGGACTAACCATGCTCAAACCCACAACTAAGTTAATGGAGACAACCGTGCGAAAGTACAGTACTTAACATACGTCATCATTTTTATGGCGTGGAAACATATAAACTTTCTCACTCAGATAATTTAAGCAGTTTGTTGGTCGTAAACTGGATTTTACTTTGCAACATAATTGTGTGGAATTTGCAGGCTTCTTTTAAAACCTAATGTAGTCAAACATTGTAATCACCCTCAGGACAAGATGGAAAATGTATATAGGGCTAGGAAAAGAGTCGTGGATAGAGTATTTCTGTATACATGTTATAGGTGAGAGAGGAAGTAACCGCGAGTTTTATACAAAACAAACTCATTTGGGTAATAACCAGTTGTCTGCGTGTGTTTGAGACTCTTTCTACGGCGAACTTGCAAAGTAGGCCTACACAAACAACAAATAGTGAAGGTGATCCAGAACAAAATTTAGGAAGTTCCTATGGAATTATTGTAAATTTGCCACATAACTACCTTTATATTCATTTTGCACAAAATAACTTACATGAATAAAGTCGTACAGCCACATAGGCTATATGACAATGGATTGATGACTGACGAGAAAAATACATCTTATTCTCATAATATTGAAATATAATGAAGAGTAGATGGTAAAGAAAGCTGACATTGTAAGTTTGTTTGCAACTGAAGTTTTCTCCGTATTATATTCATCCATCTACATTTGCTATTTTATTTGTTAGTTTATTGTCTAATATAGCAAATTACATTTATCATATAGTTCACTTTCATTATCCTAACTTAAAGCTTTATATATAATGTAAATGGTTGATTCTTCATTATCTTTCTTTCATTCTTATGGCAATTATTTTCTATTTTGTCGGAGATAGAACTCACTTAATAATTACTTCTTTACTACAGTTCGATCACAGAATAAAATAATATGATTGGTGTTTATGTATTTTGCGACTGCCCGACTCCGGATACATTACAACCTATTACTTTGTTGTTCCCAATGCCGTGCTTTTTACATTATTCGCCAGAGTTTTTTGCTATCTTACGATACCGTACGTTGACCTGCAATCTCAATCAAGGAGTTGGTCAGCAGAGATACTGTTGTTGCACGGCAGAAGTTGGGTTTGAACGAGAAACGGTTGGCCTACATTTTAACATTGAAAACTCATCTATCATTGACAGGGTTATTTTGTGTGTCGAAAGACCCGGTTTTACTCTTCTTTTGAAGGCACACATTTAAATACTTATACAGAGTGAATTTCTTAATAATAATAATAATAATAATAATAATAATAATAATAATAATAATAATAATAATAATAATAATAATTGTATTGCTAGAATGAAGATAGAATCTAGCACCCCGAAAATGGGGTGACATTGGAATTCAGGTGACCTTCGTATAGATAAATCTCCCTACACAGAAGCCAGACGCTTTATTTTACTCTACTGGTGACTTTGATAAACAAGGCAACAATTAGTTGTACGTAAAAAACTGCCTCCACAAGTGATATGCATACTGGCTGAAGGAACACAGATTCGTATTTACGGCATAGCCTGCACAAAAATAGCGGTAAGAGTTACACCCGGTATACCCCATTAAAATCCATCGCCTAGAGTCGAATTTGGACCCGTGAAACTGGAGTCTAATGGCAAGCATGGTGATCTTTTCGAGCGGCCTGCGTGCGAGGACTGTCCTAGTCCGTGTTTCACTTTAAGGGGGAATAATAGATAGATGATAATAATTTGGGTTAGGAGAATAACAATCAAAGCATACGAGTAATCGTCTGTTACACTTTTAGTACTTCGAAGAATCAGAACTAAAAGCCTGTGTTGATCTCTCCTGTATTAAGAACATCATGTTGCTCTCCTACTAACTGTACAGTAAAATGTTGGAATACGTTGTAAATGGGGCAAAATGAGAAGTTTATAGGTCAACAATGTTATTTCAGCCACGACGCTTATGTAGGCTACAGTCAGGGAAAAGGTTAGGAAGTAGTGAACAAAGGCTATGAGAAGGACGACGAATGATGTACAAGATCGGTGTACAAGAGGCCATATACAGGGTGTTTCCGAGGTGGTGTTACAAACTTTCAGGGATGATGGCGAAGGGCACATGTATCAATTTGAGATAAGGAACCCTCGTCCGGAAATGACCGAGTGAAAAGTTACAAGCAAAAATAGTTGTGTGGAAATGGAATTGTAATTTCGCACCACGTGCCCTCCTTTCCTTAACCTTTGGAACAGTCATGGATAGATGGTATTGACCGGATGTCTCCTACTTGGGTACTTGAACCCGATACAATCTGTGAGCTTGTCTACTATTCCTATTCGCTCGTCCATATTAAAAAATCAGGTGTGCTTATTCCGCTCTCGTGTACTCCTCCACTTCACTAGGATTGATCGACTGGACACTGCAACTTGTACACATACACTGCTGTCTACAGACGTGCATATCAGGACCGATCATGTCCGTTCCACATTACGCTATCTGCATTGCTTTAGTGTAGTTTCCTGTCCCCATACCTCAGATAGCGCACTGAATGGAATACTGTAAGTATGATGAATAGGGGAAACCCGGGCAAAGAGGATAAGCCTTAGCTTAAACAATGCCACAGGCTATATTTTGGTGCTCCCGAAATAAAAACTTCATGACTTTGGTTGTGACACATGTTGTCCACATATCTACAAAACAGCAATTTGTTTCTCGTACCTACGGAAAGTGATATGATTTGAGAAAGAAAATATAGTTAACTTTGCGCTTTGCCCCGGTACACGGGTAAAGCGAATAATTAACCCGGGCAAAGTGAATATCCCTATAACATTTTCACCTTTCAATTTAATTTCTATTCACTGATAATAAAATTTAGTCAACACATAAACACGATGTTAATGAGGCATATGAGACTATAAGAAATATTATTACAGCTCTTTACAGTACGTTAGATTAGTACAAAATACAAATTTGAACAAGTCGACGTTTCACTGGCACTGAAGACTTGGATTTCTTCTCCTTTTCCTCCTACCCATAAGTTACTTCTCTTTCAACGTTTTTAATCTGTATAGATGTAAGAGCTTCAGAGCACTGACATTTTCTTCGTTGAACTCGTATCTTTCGAGCATCCACTTTTGGCACTGGTCTAAATCAAAAGAACTGACTTGGGTTCTCCTGGTAACGATGTTGAGGGGTTTGGTGTAACCGAAACTGAAAATCTGAGTGTAGTTGATCTATTGAATATTTTGTCAATCTCTGAAGATGCCGACATCACAGATGTGGTTGATTCTGAGTGAGCATTAACGGTTTCTTCAACCGCTGAAGAAGCTGGCATCGCAGAATTTGTTAAATCTGAGCCAGCTGTCATTTCGCTTATTTCTGTCTCAAGTCGGCGATCTGTAAGTTCATCTGGAACAAAATCTTCATCAACAAACACATTATGGTTGTATGGTCAGATAGCAGAACCATTGATTGGAAGATTTTATTTCTTCAAGTGCTTTGTTCATGGCTTCTTCAGACCATTTGGCTTGTTCCGTCTTCCTCTTGAAAATTTAAACCATCTGAAAACACATTACCGAACTTTTTAAGGTAAAATTGAAATCATTGTTGCTGATTTATAATTTAGTTAGTGTGACTTAATGCCGCCACTATGTAAAATGATCTAACACGCTTTATTATAATAGGCACATACATACAAAAATTCAGCTGACACTTATATAGTGAAATAAAGGTGGCAGGGCAAAGCGGATAAGTTATCCACTTTGCCCTATTCACTTTGGCCGCAGACGTCACTTCGCCTTTCATTTAAAGTTATACAAACATAAACGTCAATAATCTTTTTCGTAAGCACAGCATTTTAGAATTAATACTATCGCATATATATTAACATCACATAACAAAGAGTTTCTGCAGTGCTGTATGTTGTACATATGTTTCCCTTACTTTGAAATATTTTAAGAAAACAGTCAATTTTCTTCAAACACACGCTGACTTCTCTTACTAGCTAGAATGACGACAAGTCAGTTCCAGCAGCCAAATCTGTTTGGGATTCTTCCTCAACATAGCATAAAGCGCTACTTGTTGGCGTTTCTAATAAATAGGCGTTATTCTCTTTGCCCGGGTCTCCCCTACAGTATGTGTAAGATGTACAGATAAATACACATAAATAAGGTGTACAGATGAATAAAATTATTGCATTTCCACACAACTATTTTTGCTTGTAACTTTTCACTCGGTCATTTCCGGACCCGGGTTCCTTATCTCAAATTGATACATGTACCCTTCGCCATCAACCCTGAAAGTTTGTAACACCACCTCGGAGACATTCTGTATAGTCATAGACACAATGAAATGCGTAACACTTTACTGTTTCTTTTGTTCTATTTACGGTCTCCTGCATCTGGAAACAAAACCATGGGCCGGAATTCTGGTTTAATATTGCAAAAAAAAAAAAAAAAAAAGAAAAAACTTACCACAAAAGCATGATTCTTCGAATGAAATAATTTCATTTATTCCCAGAACTATTTGTTGTTATGAACACTTTTGTACTCAGGAAATATCATTGCTGAAGTTTTATGGCTGGTAAGTTTTTCAAACGAGAAAGAAAACTTGGACGATAGCCCACCGCTAAGAAACGGAATCAATCAGAAATTTAAATAAGGAAAGAGAGTGAAGTAAAGAAATGAACTATATAAAGTATTGTAGAAAACATTGGTCAGCAATAGAAACACAGAGCCTTCAAATAGACGTGCGGCCGCACATGGCGGCTAGAAGCACGCTGTTTGCCGGCATAGCCGGATATTCATGGCCCCTTACATCAAGCGCATAGACAGATCATGCAAATTACAATAACCACCCATCTTTGTAGTAGAAAATGTTGTAAATGATATCCTTGTGCTGCCACAAATCGCTCACACCGATTAACCCTTGGATGCATATGTTGGGTCTCCCAGGCCCACCGCTATGTTCATAGCTGATGTTTGTATATTTATTTAAAAACTAGGATAATGAGTGTCTGTGACTTCGTCACAAAACCATTCATCTTTCATGCAATGTTATTTTCAGAGAGAAAATCGAATTACTTTTTTTACTAAATAATTTTTTTGTGTTCTACCCTGTCCTTTACATATGATGGGTCTGCCGGACCCAGGGGAAATTTGAGAAGTAAAGCTTGGTATTTAATGAAAGTCAAACTGTTGACCATAATAATTTTATAATAATTTATCTTTGTTAACACACACAGATGGATGACTGTATTCCACGGGTCATTTGCCGGAGAACCAGAGATTAGTGAAGAATAGTGAAAATGGCTTCTTTGAGTGCAGTGAAAAAGTTGAGGAAATCTAAATCTGTGTGTGCAACTGATACCGAATGTGGTAAAAAGGTAGGGAAGTGGTTGGATGAATGTGATAGTGATGATGATATTACAGAAGATGGTAGTGTTTTCTCTGATGATAGTGATGGTGATTATGTGCCGCCTAGCCAAAATAAGAATGACAATGATTTAGAGGTCACATCTGACTCCAGTGAAATGAGTGAAAATGCAAGTGATAATGAGGTTATGGACAATGGACAATTTTCTGACACTAGTGATTGCTTCTTAGGTCGAAATGGAACAGTGTGGTCCAAGACTCCAGCTCAAAGAGGAAGAGTTGCATTACACAATATCTTACGGAACGCTCCAGGACCAGCAAGAGATGTAAGTACTACAAACCCCTGCGATGCATTCTTTGTTTTTCTGTCACCAAATATATTGAGTGAAATACTTCACTGCTCAAACCTCGAAGGTAGACGTGCGAATGCAGGTAGAAGACATTGGAAGGACATTACGATCGAAGAACTCCATGCTTTTATTGGGATAGTAATTCATGCTGGAATGGAGAAGAGCTGGGATGTTTCTGTGAGAGAAATGTTTCTTGATCTATGTTTGAATCCCTTTTATCGTGCCAGCATGTCAGTTGGAAGATTTGAAACCATAAGAAGACATCTTCGCTTCGATGATAAGCGTACACGAGATGAAAGACTGAAAACAGATACATTAGCTGCATTCAGTTATGTCTGGAAATTATTCATCGATAACTATAAGAAATCCCTCATCCCAGAAGCATTTCTTACAATTGATGAACAACTGGTTCCATTTCGCGGGCGCTGTCGATTTCTGCAATACATACCCAAAAAGCCAGCTAAGTATGGCATAAAGATAAATTGGTTTTGTGAATCGCATACCGGCTATGCAATTGATGGTATAATTTATAGTGGAAAACCAGCTGGTGGTCCTCCTCAGAAAAACCTGGCGACAAACATAGTCTTAAAATTTGCAGAAACAGTATATGACTCTGCAAGGAATATATCTAGGGACAACTACTTCACAAGTTTGTCTCTTGCAGAACAATTACTATCAAAAAAATTGACAGTAGTTGGTACTCTGCAAATGAATAAGCCTGAAATACCCATACAGTTTCTTGCTAACAAAGGAAGAGAAGTACTTTCATCTGAATTCGCATTCAAGGACTACACCACAATAGTTAGCTACGTTCCCAAAAAGAATAAAGCTGTAGTGTTGTTGAGTACAATGCACCATGACAAAAGTATTGATTCTCAATCCCCAAAGAAGAAACCAGAAATTATTCTACAGTATAACAAAACTAAAGGAGGTGTTGGTCTCATGGATCAAAAAGTTCGAACATACACAACAAAAAGAATCACTAAAAGATGGCTCCTGGTTTTGTATTACAACATGCTTGACATTGCCGCTTTGAATGCAGAAATATTATATTCTAAACAACACCCAGATTACCACAGTGGAATATCTCACAAGAAAAGGCTTTTTCTGAAAGAACTTAGCTTGGAACTTGTGAAACCACATATGCTACAGAGAGTCAACTTTCCACAAATCAAAAAGCCTTTGCTGGAGTCACTAAGAATTTTCAAAGTCATTCCGGAGAGAGAAAGAAGGAATGAAAAAGATGGTGCAGAACATGCAATGAAAAAGAGATGTCATATTTGTCCTTCAAAAATCAGCCGGAAGACTACTATGCGATGTGTAAAGTGCAATAAAACAATTTGTAAAGAACATTCTAATCTTGTGTGTGTGACATGTGAAAATGACTGAGGAAAACTTCATAAAATGCTTCAGATTTATTTGATAGACTTACAAACTTTATTTGAGTAAATTATTTGACATGTGAAATGTAAAACATGTATGTTATAGTCTAATTTGTTGATGAGACGGAAACCTATACTTAGCCATATTGTAATTGAACTAACTCTACTTTTGTTATTATTAAAATTTGTGATATCATTCTTTCCAAAACAAGTATTTTCAGTAGGTTATTTTACGATGCTGTATCAACATCTTAGGTTATTTATCGTCCGAATGAGATGAAGATGATAATGCCGGTAAAATTAGTTCGGGGTCCAGCACCGATAGTTACCAGCAATTGCTCATATTGCGTTGAGAATAAACTGCGGAAAAACCTCAACCAGGTAAATTGCCCCAACTGGAATTCGAACCCGTCCCACTTGATTTCCCGGCAAGACGCGCTAACCATTAATACACAGGTGTAGAATTCCAAAAAAAGCAGCTATAAATGTTTTACAACAGCAATTTCAATGTTAATAAAACATGGGTCCGGGAGACCCATCATATGTAACAGTGTGTAAAAATCCTTGTAAGTATCCAAGGGTTAAGAAAAATATGCATTAACACGCACTAGTTCTTTTCTGAAATTGGTGAAACTTCCCCTCTAATATTGTCTTTCGGTTCTTCCAAAGTATGAGGATTATTCTGATACACTTTATTTTCTATGTTTCCACATAAATAGAAATCGCATACTGTAGCCATATTCCCTTACTGATGATCCCATCTTTAAATTCCTACAGTTAATACTAACGAGAAATCAGTTGCATGCGGTGTAGCGGAATTTTGTTGGTAAAGGTCTGTGTTCATTCTATCTTAGATTATTCTTCGAGGAATGGGGTGGTTATGTGATCCTTGAACTCTGTGCATTCACCGTATTTTTAAAAAGTATGCACTCTAATATTCTGTGAGTATTTATTGCTCACCATAAACGAACTGTATGGTCATACAATGGCATTTCGGTTTTTTCTGCACTTCATTATGTGTTATTCTGTGTCACTACATGCCCATGTAAAAAAAATACTTCATTCTTAAAAGTTAATGCAGATCAATAGAGCTATTTTTAACATTATCCAGCTCTCAATTTCAGATATTTACCCCTCACATTATAATGTGACCGTAATTCCTGGACAAATAAAAGGGTACATTTGCATTTTCTATTTCTTAGTTACTTACTGGCTTTTAAGGAACCCGGAGGTTCATTGCCGCCCTCACATAAGCACGCCATTAGTCCCTATCCTGAGCAAGATCAATCCATTCTCTATCATCATATCCCACCTCCCTCAAATCCATTTTAATATTATCTTCCCATCTATGTCTCGGCCTCCCTGAAGATCTTTTTCCCTCCCGCCTCCCAACTAACACTCTATATGCATTTCTGGATTCGTCCATACCTGCTACATGTCCTGCCAATCTCACACGTCTGGATTTAATGTTCCTAAATATGTCAGGTGAAGAATACTATGCGTGCAGTTCTGCGTTGTGTAACTTTCTCCATTCTCCTGTAACTTCATCCCTTTAACCCCAAATATTTTCCTAAGCACCTTATTCTCAAACGCCCTTAACCTATATTCCTCTCTCAAAGTGAGGGTCGAAGTTTCAAACCATAAAGAAAAATCGGTAATATAATTATTTTATAAATTCTTTCAGATTTTTTGCCACCAGACTGGATGATGAAAGTTTCTCAACCGAATAATTACATTCACTTCCCATATGTATTCCATGTTTAATTTCATCCCGAGTATCATTTATATTTGTTACTGTGACTCCAAAATATTTGAACTTCTCCACCTCTTCAAAGGATAAATTTCCAATTTTCATATTTCCATTTCGTACAATATTTTCGTCACGAGACATAATCATATACTTTGTCTTTTCGGGATTTACTTCCAATTCTATCTCTTTACTTGCTTCCAGTAAAATTCCCATGTTTTCGCCAGTGGCGTATACTGGTTTAAGGGTCTGGGCTACCACTGACCCTATTATTACACAAAATATATTTTAAAAACCCTATAATAAAATTCCTTACCTATTTATATGTGAATTAAAGACGTCTTGATTGGGACGAAAATACTTTGATGACTTCGTCATTGAAATTACAGTTGGGCCGCTTGCGAAGTTTCTGTAGAAATGACTTTTCAATGGACATCAGTGCTTAGCCGGATAAACGTTCTTGTGTATGAGTTGATCTACAGTAGGATTTTATTCTCTTCAACGCAGAAAATGTTCTTTCTACCGTTGCTGATGTAGCTGGTATTGTCACAATTAATGTTGCCAATTTAAGAACTTCAGGAATAACTTGGTTCAGCTGGTTTTCATATATGGCAGAAAATATTTCATGGATAGGTGTGTTCGAAAAATCAAAGACTTCTGCTGAATATATTACACTTAATTCATTTTTCAAACGTACTTGATCAAAGTGACTGTTATAGGACTGAAATAATTTGTTTAGTGCCTCATTCGGGAAGTTTTCTCTATAAGCAGAACATTTTTGAGAATCTAGAAGATGTGTGAACTGAAGCTTTCCATAATCAGAAAATCTGTCAGTAATTTCCATGTGCATACGATCTAGTATGCTGTAGTACAGCTGCCTGTATTTCAATTCATCATCTCCTTTTCTTCGCTTTAATGGTGGTTCCATTGTATTGGCTGAAGAATTTTCATTTTCCATATTACTCCATATGGACGGAAACCCACTACGTCTGAACTCGGATATAGTATTTTTTAACTTTGATACCTATTGCAAGCAGTATGCTATGTCTAGACTTTTTGTCTGAAGAATATTGTAGAGCACATCTGAATGTGCGAACACTCTAGCATAGACTTCAAGAAGAAATATGTTCTGAAACTGTGTGAAAAAATACAAATATCCTTGAGCCTGCACAATTACATCATCATCCCAGTTTTCTTCTGAGTCATTTCAAATGATATTTTCAAAGAAAGCAGTCAGTTGTTCTCTGTATTCCTTTACTGTATTTACAAGCAGAGATGTAAAATTCCATCTAGTTGGTGCTACTTTTGGGAGTTTCTTTTTCATAAATTCTTGAGTTTTTCTGATCTTTTAGGAGATGATGAGAAAAATGCAGCTAAACCTGACAGTGTTTTGAAAAAAATGCGGCATTCCGGAATGGTTGAAGTAGTTTGTTGCAAAACTAAATTGAGAACATGGCTGTAACAATGGACAAATAGTGCTTGAGGATACTTTTCTTGAACTTTTGTTTTTAAGCCATTAATATTTCCCGTCTTAACTGAAGCACCATCGTATGTCTGTGCAATTAACTTATTGCCGACATTGTATTCTGCTATAACACCTTCCACATGCTGAAACAAAGCAGCAGCAGTTTTGCCGAACTGACATTTGTGAATCCTATAAACCGTTCTTGAACATTGGCAGTACTGTCGACGTATCTTAAAACAGTGGAAAATTGACTCTGATTAGAGCAGTCACTTCTTTCATCAACAACAATGCCCACAAAAGGTGCTTCTTCTAATTCAGATTTTATGTTCTCTATCATAACCCCATTTATAGCAAATATTAAGTCATTCTGAATTGCGGGAGAAGTACCACGAAATACTGTTGAACTCTCACGATGATTGGCCAGTAAATGGTCAAATTCACTTAAGGAATTTAAATATTCAATATAATTTCCTCTATTGTCTGATTCCACACTCTCATTATGACCCCGAAAAGCAAATTCTTGTTTTCCTAGAACGCAGACTGCGTTAATAAGACGCAGTAAAATCTCCCGATTTTTTTTCACAAGAGCATTGTGTTGGTTGATGTGTAGAGCTTTTTGCTTATCTAGCTGTAAATCAATTCTTCTCTTCCCAAAGTTTGCAAAGTTCATGCTACTATAAATATGAGCTTTTGATTTGTCGTGTTTTAGGACTGCCGTTCGGAGGGAATTGATATTAGAAAACCCCACTTTTGACCACACATTAGTTTCGCGGCTAAATAACAAACATGGCCAGCAAAATAGTTTAGACAGTTTAGAACTACAACACAACCAATTCCACTTACCATATGATGTTGAAGTGAAATGGCGTGTGTACTCACGCTGTTTTTCTTTTACGTCCATGGACAAATTTAACTCAGGAGTTGGTCTTTCCATTTTCACAATTTCAACTTCCTCGTTGTATGTACTACGGTTAAAAGGCACTTTTATAAACCTTCTATTACACAGTCATTTTCAACACAAACCTCTCCAGAAACTTGTTCTGCCATATTTTTCACAATATCACTTAATTGGGAAATTAAAAACTTAATAATTCACAATTAATATAACTGTTAGACACTCGAACAAATCACAAATTTAAAATACTGCACTGCAAGAACACAATCACATTAATGAGCTAGCGTACTAAGCGTATTGTTGCTTCGCGCCTTCCAAGAAACCGATCACGAGAGCGGCAACTCACCCGCCTACACTGCATAATAGAAACTGAAGGGAGTGGGGGACGGGCAGTTGTGCGACGTGAGCGGAACGGTCACAGGCTACCCTTCGCAGCAGCGGTTTCTCCAGTGATGCCGCCTTGACAACTTGTTTCTTTTCGAGAGCAGAGAGCGCATATAAATCTAACAATTTCTTTAATTTTAATTACTGTGGTAAAACTAATACGGTAATACAAAATTATTACATTATGTTATATTATAAACTTTTTCTTTTGTAATTTCCTTGGGCTACCGCCGGTAGCCCCGGTAGTCCGTAAAATACGCCCCTGGTTTTCGCTAATCGTTTGTGGATTTTCTCCTAAAATATTCACGTCATCAGCATAGACAAGCAGCTGATGTAACCCGTTCAATTCCAAACCCTTTCTGTTATCCTAGACATTCCTAATGGCATATTCTAGAGCAAAGTTAAAAAGTAAAGGTGATAGTGCATCTCCTTACTTTAGCCCTCATTGAATTGGAAACGCATCTGACAAAAATGACCTATACGTACTCTGCTGTACGTTTCACTTAGACACATTTCAATTAATCGAACTAGTTTCTTGGGAACACCAAATTCAATAAGAATATCATATAAAACTTCTCTCTTAATTGAGTCATATGCCTTTTTAAATCTATGAATAACTTATGCACTGTACCCTAACACTCCCATTTTTTCTCCATTATCTGTCGAAAAAAAAAATATCTGGCCAATAGGTGATCTATTACGCATAAAACCACACTGATGTTCCCCAATAATTTCATCCATATACGGAGGTAATCTTCTCAAAAGAATATTAGACAAAATTTTGTACGACGTCAACAAAATTGATATTCCTCGAAAGTTACTATAGTTAGTCTTGTGCCTCTTCTTAAAGAGAGGTACGATTATGGACTCCTTCCATTGTTCTGGTAAAATTTCCTTTTCCCAAATAGCAAGTACAAGCTTATAAATTTCGTTAGATAATGCGCTTCCACCTTCTTGTATTAATTCTGCTGGAATGTGATCGATATCTGGAGACTTATAATTTTTCAGATTTTCTATCGCAATTTCGACTTCAGAAAGTGTGGGTTGAATTCCTTTATGCCCTTATGTAAATCTCTAATGTTTTTATGTTTACTATATGTTTATACCTCATTACGTTTGTCCTTCAATTAATGTCTCTTTTTATTCCTAAGCGTATGATTTGCTTCCAGTCTTCTATTGAAATAATTATCTCTATTCGTCTCAACTGGATCCTGTAAGAATTTCAATCTTGCCCGTTTCCTTCTTTCTACTACCATGCAACAATCTTCATCAAACCACGGTTTCTTTTTCTTAGTTTCATAATAACCTATGTTCTGTTCAGCTGCAATTTTTACATTATCTCGGATATTTTCCATCATGCTATTAAGAACTAACTCTTCCTCAACTTCGTCGGAACTTGCTAATACGGCAAATGTATTTGAAATTTCGACCTGATTATTTTGCTTAGTTTCCTCGTCCTTCAATTTCGGAATATTGAATCTTCTAATATTAACTTCTTGCTCTACTCGCTTGGCTACTGATACTGGTCGACAAGGTTTTCTTCACAAGAAATCTGATTGGTGATTCTAGTGCAGTTTTTCATACTGAATTCAGATATGTAGTCAGAATTTTTCCATCAGGCACAGTTTTTTTGTGACAGCTACTTTTTAAAATCGGATTTTAGCGTTTTCTTTGACCTGTCATAGGAACCGTTACCTCATATGTAGCGATTTTATCCAAGCTGTATTTAAGGAAATGATTTGTAATATTATTCTGAAGCACCATAAAACAATCCTGTGCAGGTTCATTCACGTTTGGACACGCTCAGACCTGTTCATCTGGCATTGTGCTGTGTCAGTATCGAGCTGGCCGTGAGTTTGTTCTGTAGTGAAATAGTTCCTTCCTTTCTCTTCGGAAGTGTATTGTGTATGTATTGTTTTAGTGCTTAGTATTGTTCATCATGCCAAGAAAGTGTGTAAATCATGTAGACAGTTTCTGCTATATTTGTGGTGAGCTGACCTTCAAGTCTCAGAGGCGACATTTGACCCCACTTGTAAAGAAGTGTTATCAACTTTACTTTGGCTGTCAGGCTGGTGATTTTGATAAGAGCTGGGCCCCAAATACATGCTGTGTTTCGTGTGTTAGATTGCTGACTGGATGAAAAAAGGGTACACATCGTATGCCATTTGCAACTCCTATGATTTGGAGGCAACCGAAGGATCATTTAAGTGATTGTTATTTCTGTTTGACAAATATTACAGGAATCACATCTAAAACAAAACATACAGTTAAGTATCCTAATTTGAAATCTGCAATAAGACCTGTCTTACACAATGAACAGTTCCCTGTACCAGTATATCCCGATACGACCTTAGGTAATAACTCTGATTCTGACCTAACTGAAACAGAAAATGCTTCAGATGAAAATAAAAATGATCCTACATTTGAAGCCAATACCTGTTCATCAGAACCATACTTTCCCAATCAGAAAGACCTTAATGACCTGATTCGGGAATTAAATCTGTCTAAACAGCAAGCCGAAGGTTTAGCTTCCAGACTCAAAGGGTGGAATCTACTCCAAAAAGACGTAAGAATATGTAGTTATCGTGGCCGCCATAGTGATTTCAAGGACTGCTTCTCTGAAGAAAATGGTATTGTGTTCTGTAATGATATCTGTTCAGTTATGGAAATTCTTGGGCTTCAACACCGGCCAGATGAGTGGCGACTATTCATAGATTCGTCTAAAGTTAGCTTGAAGGCTGTGCTGCTACATATTGGCAATGAACTTCCATCAATACCTGTAGCGCATGTCGCTGACATGAAAGAGACATATCAAAATATGAAAGTAATTCTACAGAAAATACAATATCGAAAATATGAATGGTATATCTGTGGTGATTTAAAGGTCATTGCTTTATTGCTTGGTTTGCAACTTGGGTTCACCAAATTTTGCTGTTTTTTGTGCCTCTGGGACAGCAGAGATAGGAAGTCTCACTATGTTACAAAATCATGGCCTAAACGTGAATCTCATATCCCTGGCCAGAAAAATGTGTCATATGTCCCTTTAGTGAATCCTGAAAAAAAAGATTGTTACCTCCATTGCATATTAAGTTAGGAGTAATAAAAAATTTTGTCAAAGCTATGGATAAACTGTCTGATGGATTCTTGTACTTGAAATCGAAATTCCCCTAAGTCAGTGATGCTAAACTGAAAGAAGGAATTTTTATAGGACCACAAATCCGGTCATTAATGGGTGATGATCATTTCGAAGGACTGTTAAATCCATTGGAGAAAGCAACCTGGCAGTCTCTCAAAAGTTTATGTTTCAATTTTCTTGGAAATCATAAAGCAGAAAACTGTCGTGACATAGTGACTGATCTTCTGCATTCTTATAAAGTTATGGGATGCAACATGTCTTTAAACATTCACTTCTTGGACTCTCACTTGGACTTCTTCCCCGAAAATCTTGGAGCTGTCAGCGATGAGCACGGTGAGCGTTTTCATCAGCAAATTTTTACTATGGAAAAAAGGTACCAAGGCAAGTGGAGTTCCAATATGCTAGCTGACTACTGTTGGACCAAGAAGAGAGACGTTCCAGATGCAAAATATGCCCGAAAATCACTATCTACCACTTGCTAGGTAAGTCAGAACGAGTAGTTATAATGTTGAGTTAGATAGCTAGTTACAGATTTCTTTAGAATATTGTAAAAATTCAAATGAATATCACAAAAACCTCCTGCCCGATGGGGAAAAACTGAAATTATATTTGAATTCAGCAAGAAATATTCTTATAGAAAATGTTATTTTACTTCTTGTGAAAGAAAAAAAGTTAATTTTTGTCGACTAGTGGTTCTCCAATAACCAAATAATGGTCAGAATTACAGTCTGTCCCTCTGAAGGTCGAATGTCTACTATACTAGTATGTCTTATTTTATCTATCAAGATGTGATCTATCTGGTTATGTGTCAATCCATCTGGAGAAGTCCAAGTACATTTACATATATCCTTATGGGGGAATTCCAGAAGCACACGAACTATCAGAATCCTCAGACAACCCTTCAACTTCCGCTGATCCCACCCACATTCCCGAACATCATAGAAAACATCTTGACACGACAGGCAGAACTTAATGACCTAGTTAGGGATTTAGGTCTTTTCAAACAACACCCTGAACTATTACTTTCTAGATTACAAGAATGAGACTTATTAGCGATAGATACCAAGATTTTAGTATTCACAAAACGAAATGTTATTTTTTAATGGAAAATTCTATTTGTGCCTGTAAAAATGTGAACGGGCTTATGGATGAATTATATTGAATATAATCCAGAAGAATGGAGACTGTTCACCGATTCATCAAAACTAAGCTTAAAAGCAGTTTTATTGTACAATGGTAATAAAAAACCTTCCAGCAGTGGCTCATTCAGACACTATGAAAAAACTTATGAAAACATGTCACTAATATTGAATGCAGTAAATTATAATGACCATTGCTGGGCAGTTTGTGGGCATTTGAAAGTAATAGCTTTGTTGCTCGAATTACAAGGAGGGCTTACTAAGTTATGTTGTTTTTTATGTTTGTGGGGCAGTCGAGCAGCGTAACATTATGTAATGAAAAACTGGCCTATCATCAGGTTATATTCCTGGTAAGCATAATATTAAATATGCTCCTCTAGTGCAACGTGAAAAAATACTTCTTTCTGCACTGCATAAAAAACTAGTGCTAATGAAAAATTTTGTGAAAGCTCTAGAGTGAAGAATTCTTTTAATACTGAACGACTCTGTTCTCCAAAATCAGTGATGCTAAATTAAAAGAAGCGATATTTGTCGTTCTACAAATTAGAAAACTTTTGAAGGACAGCATTTTTGAGAAAAGACTTAACCCCAAGGAATTATCAGCTTGGAAGTCTTTTGCATTTGTCGTCAAAGGGTTTTTAGAAAATCACAAAGCAGAAAATTATTGCCAATTAATAGAAATGTTACTAAGAAACTACAAAAAATGGCCTGCAATATGTCACTGAAGATCCACTTCTTACATTCACATTTGGACTTCTTTCCTGAGAACTTGGGGACTGTAAGTGATGAGCAGGGAGAACAATTTCACCAAGACATTGCTACAATGGAGCAACGGTATCAAGAAAGATGGGATACAGTGATGATGGACAATTATTGCTAGTTTTTTAAAAGGGAAATTTCCAGTTCTCATAAGAGAAAAAATTAAGGTTTTTTTTATCTTTCTCTATTTCATTGCACGAAGAGTGGTTTTCATAAGCCTTAATAGCTGGTCAGTTATTAATGTATCAGTTTTATCATATTGTGACAGCCACGTCGAGACTCGATCACGCGTCCCGCAAGAGGGCAGGGCGCGCGGCAGACGAGACTAGCTCCACGGAGCACTGGGGGGCGGCGCGCGGCGTAGAGAGGAGAGGAGAGACGGCAACATGCTGGGCCGCGGCAGAGAGAGGGGGAAGTAAAGCAGTTGCGACTGAGGGGAGAAATTCAGAGAAGTCGAGAGGCACCATCTTCTCCGCATCTGTAGAAATTTCGAGCATCGTACTTTCCCGAAACTATGGTCTAGTTATAAATAGGAGACGCAAGTGAGTTGAGCAGTT
This sequence comes from Periplaneta americana, assembly GCF_040183065.1. Classification (NCBI taxonomy): domain Eukaryota; kingdom Metazoa; phylum Arthropoda; class Insecta; order Blattodea; family Blattidae; genus Periplaneta; species Periplaneta americana. The sequence goes on from NC_091124.1 coordinate 110,808,692, forward strand.
GTTGTTGTAGTCGTTGCTAGTTTTTGGACAGCAAGCCAGTCAGTCTTGTGTAGCAGCGAAGCCAGCTTCGAGACCGGAGTTGGACTTGAGTGTGTCCGCAGCTGTGGGAGCGTCCTGGCCAGTGGACTGTCGCCGGAAGCCCTGAGTTCGAGCGCAGTGGACCGCAGTTGGGGGACCTGAGTTCGAAGTTCAGTGGACTGTCTCTGAAGGTCTTGGGTTCGAGATACTGTGAACTTGAGTGACTGAGCTAGAAGAACTAGACAAGGCAAACGAACTGTGAACTGAGAACTGACAATTTTGTGTTGTAAATAGTGATTTGTGAACATTAGTTGAGATTAGGAGTACATTGTTGTTCGCAATAATCCAAGTGAATTGTCATTGTCGTCTGTGCAGTGGAAATCCCATTGTTGAAGGGAGTGTTTAAATTAAATTGTAGAAAGTGATTACTGTTGTGAGAATAAAATTACATAATTGTTTTGTATTAAAGTTACAATATCAAAGCTGCCCTTGGAAATTTTCACACAAAAAATGAGAACAAAGTAATTTTTAATATGTAAAAAATCCGGATTTTTTCAATGTATCAATGTTTCTATAACACAAAAACGTGACGTGTTACAAACTTCTGATTGTCATTTTCGTGTTCAGCGCATGGAAATTAGTTAAGATCAGCCTATTTTATAAATGTTATGGGAAAAAAGTTCAAATCTGTTGAGTAGTGTTATTTATTATAGGCGCAAGAGAAACTACAGTATATCAAGAAATTTTGTTATATGACGTGAAAAATATAAAATTTCTGAAGACGAATTGGGTGAAACGTGACGTCATCGTAAAATTCTCCGTTTCAATAGTAGGAAAATACTTACAGTGTGCATAGTGTTCAAATATTGAGCCATGCACGCTGGCTCACCCGACAGAACAGCCTACTACAGCTCATTTTGAATAGGACATCTACAATATGGGCATTTCCTACCTTGTTTCCCTATTGGCGAGCAGAGAATTACGAGTATGTAAGAGAGGGGCAACCTAGCACAATTGGATAGATTGCCATGTTAGTCGGAAACCTGTAGGCATGTAATGAAGATGAATTAGTGCAGTGGTTCCCAAATTTTCTGAAGGTGCGAACCACTTTTCCGCGAGACTTTCTTTTGCGACCCCCTCCCCCACTGCCGTACCGGTACTAAACCCCATTCGAAAAATATAAATCCTTGTTAAAGTAGAAATTAATTATAATTTTATTCAAAATCAGTGGATAATATCCAAAATAGGACCAAATTGAATTATATATGGTGCAACAATTACACGCAATACTAGGTAAACATCATTTCTAGGACTTCAAACCATTACCAAAGTGGCGCAGAGGTAATAGTTTAATACAAAGTGATAAATTCCATCAAAGGAAGGGCGTTGAAAACTCGTATTTTCAGCAAAATTTGTAAAGGCATGGGTTCATTATATGAAAATATTAATTATCACATGGAATATGGCTTTCTTGGGGTAACATGTTCAAAAGAGTTTTACACTTAAGAACATAACTTTTAATATGTACCTGTACGTATAAGACGAGAAATCGGAATATATGCAAACCTATTTTTCAATTCAACAATGTGATCTAAAAACTAACCAGGAAATATACGATCTACATAAATATAATGATATAGGCCTATTTATAGACATTGAAGCAAGATGTGTTGAATGGTAGGACCATCTATGCAGAATGAACGATACACGTTTGTCCATAATTATGTTAAACGATAAACTAGATGGCCAAAGGAAAGTTGACAGACCCAGGTTACAATAACTGGATGATGTACAGACAGACTTGCGAGTTATAAGGAGTTCGAAAGCAAGGGCCATACATCAAATGGAATGGATGGCTGTTGGAAAGGTCCGTCAAGCCGATGATGATGATGATGATGATGATGATGATGATGATGATGATGATGATGATGATGATGATGATGTTGATGTTGATGTTGATGATGATCCCAAAACTCACTCAGCCCAATCCTTGTCTAAAAGTTTGTGTTATTGTGTATAGCCCTATCACTTGAAAACAAGCTCAGTCCCTAGACCGGTGGATAAAAAAACTATTAGCCAGTCCTTTCATAAAAATGGAATGAACGCGTTTTGAGTAATAGTCTTCAAGGCCAAGATTTTAACATTATAATAGCCATAGATAAAATTATCGGGTTTACAAAGAAACTTGATTTTTGGTCAATATCATTTGACAAAGAGATATTTGATTCATTCCAATGATAAATTTCGCTACATAAAATAGGTAAATACTGTGTTCTTGCAAACATGCAACAAAGTTTCCACAGTTATATCAACAACTTTTTGAGTACATATAGGAAGAAACTCAAACAATTACGATAACCACACAGATGGTGAATCCGTTTTTAGGCAGTTGCGTTCAATTGGTTGAAATTCCAGAAACGATGAAGGAAAATCTCATTTAATATGTACCTAGGAATGGAATGTTTAAATTATACTTCTTTTCGCAGAGCGTAGACCAATTTTGGATCAAGAGAATGCAAGAATAATTCAACTTGCAAAAATACGCTATTCTTACATTTTTTTTTAATATTGTAAATTTTATTTTCCTTTAACCGCCACACATCCGACAACAATGTGACTTTATTTTTTTAATAATTCACCCTACAACAATGAGTATTCCACTCAACACAGCAGTCATTATTGCACTCCACACAACGACAATGACAATACACATGTATTATTGAGAAGAACAAAAATGTACTCCTAATTTCAATTAATGTTCAGAAAGTACTATGTGCAGAGCAAAACTGTCAGTTCTCAGTTCACAGTTCGCTTGCCTAGGCTAGTTCTTCTAGCTCACTGTTCAAGTTCACTGCACATCGAACTCAGGTCCCTCAGATGCTTCATCCTCGCCTGGACATTGCCACAGTTACGAACTCACTCAAGTCTACTGCACGTCAAACTCAGATCCTCCGGATGCGTCGCCCTCGCCTGGCCACTGCCACAGTTACGGACTCACTCAAGTTCACTGCACATCGAACTCAAATCCTCCGGTTGCGACGCCCTCGCCTGGCGACTGCCGCAGTTACGGGCTCACTCAAGTCCACTGCACGTCGAACTCAGATCCTCCGGATGCTTCGCCCTCGCACGCTGGAAACTGCCAAAGTTACGAAGTCACTCAAATCCACTGCACGTCGAACTCAAATCCTCCGGATGCGTCGCCCTTGCCTGGCCACTGCCACAGTTTCGGACTCACTCAAATTCACTACACGTCGAACTCAGATCCTCCGGATGCGTCGCCGCTGTCCAAGACAAGACTTGAAGGCTGACTGAAGACTAACTGACTGACTGATCCGAAGACTCACTTGCGCTTTTATTTATTACAGCATAACTTTGCGAATCTTCGATTCGCGTGTCTTTCGGATTCTTAGAGAGAGATCTATCTGCTTTCAGATGCTTCCTTTGCTCTCTCCGCTCCGCGCCGTCACCAAAGTTCTCCTCCCTTTGCTTCTTACCGAGCTTTAGCTCCTACCGAAGCTCGAGTTTCCGTTTCCCCGCGCCTTCCTTCTCGCTAGATCCGGGCGTAACCCCCTGACGCGACCAGAACGTTCCAGACGGGTGTCACAATATTTTGCAACCTTGTATTTATGCAATAAGAGTTTCTCGTCTATGTTCACCATCAAAACAAAAGTGAGACATTTCCTTGAACTTTAAAATGATATCACCGTGTATATGTAATACTGAGTACAGATTTGAGAAGCTACTTTCTGAAAAGCAGGGACATTAATCGCATTAATTATTTTTTATTTTATAACTACTGAAAGTTTGCAACAGCAAAAGTTATTGAATTTATAATATATTGGGGGCTGAAATATCATATCAAAATATTCTACATGCACATTAAAACACTATCTTCTTTTCGGAGACTTAGAAAACTAAAGAATGCTCTGTACATTTCAGATTATTTTCCATGAACAAAAATATTTTATGCTTTATTACAAGAGGGAAACTGAAATTTTTGTCCAAACTATTTTATTTCGCAATAACATAATTTCTGTTCTTCGAATTCAATCTCATTTCTTGCTCAAATCTGACATTTATGAGATATAAATTAATGCAAGCCGTAGTATAGTTCAATTTCCTATTGGTGGGTGTGTTTGGCATAGCTGTCATTATTGTATCGAATAAATAGAAAAAGAAAAGAGAATGGTGTACATGGAAGTGTCCGATAGTGAACAGCTGTAATTCATTTTAATTTTACTGAAAAGATTTAAATCAATTGCAGAATGGTTACAGTACATACAGAGACGCCAACTGAAATGGTATCTAAAGTATTAATAGACTCAGTTTCGTTCTTGCCGAACAACCATAGTACAATCCACGACCAGGGAAAAAGCTCAAGGACCTTACGCCAAATTCAGTTCAACGTGTTGATGGTCTTATCCGAAAATAAGAATAAGCAAATTTAGTTTATTACGGAATACTGCTAATAGGTCTCAGACGGTATCAGGAGAAAGGTGATCACCAAAGCTCGGAACTTGGGGACTTGTGTCTTTGAACGTGGCTAAGCGACCGGACTTCAATGTCAACAAACTCCCTCTTCCAGCACAGAGGTACTGTCAGGTCTGCTATAAAGGTGATTCCTGGCTGGAACAACATAATGATATTATGATAGGTTGAAACAAGTAATTTTATAGCATATATATATATATATATATATATATATATATATATATATATATCAAATTTACAGTTCTGCTCTGTACATTTTATTACAGTGTATGACTATATACATTAGAAGATTTTCCATCCCATTAACTTCTTTTTCTGTTAGTTAAACATGATTTGAAACGAAAGAAACTTATTTCCACGTCACATGAAGTGACGGGAGCAAACCTATTTTTTTTTATTTTATTTACTTTAACTAGCTACCTAGTGAATACAAATTACATTTATAAAATAAAAATGTTTCTAGCCACTACCGTAAGAGCCAGGCTCGTGTACGGTGTGGTCTTAGTCAATAATATAACATAAAATTTACAAGGACAGTTTACTAAATACAGTAAGTAACTTAATTCAAACCAATAAATACAACACAAGAGCAAGAATAAAGAAGAAAGATAAAAAGAGAGAAAAATACACATTTAATATAAATTGACAATCCGACAGAAGCCAGTGATATTCAGTAAAAACATGAATATAGTCGATAGAAATAAAAGGTAAAAAAATACATTTATTGATATTATATATCATGGATAATTTTACAAATTTCTTTTTTAAAAGCTTCAATTTCAGAAAATTTCAAATTTGGAAAATGGTTTGTAATTTTATTATAAAGTCTTGGGCCGAAATAAAATACTGAATGTTTTCACTGTCACTGTTTCCTGTTCGATTTTCAGCAGTTGCTAGCTGATCTGGTATCTGAAAAAAATAAGTATATCCTAAATTTTTCTCGAAAATAGTTTTCAATTTCTATGTCACTACTAGGGAAGGTCCCACTACGACTTGATCCATGGCTATGGACGAATTTTCCACCGATTTAATTTTTTAGTATGTTATTTTAAGACACTTTATCAACAGCTTAGGTTATTTAACGTCTGAATAAGACGAAGATGATAATGCCGGTGAAATGAGTCCGGGGTCCAGCACCGAAAGTTACCCAGCATTTGCTCATATTGGGTTGAGAGAAACCCCCGGAAAAAAACCTCAACCAGGTAACTTGCCCCAACCGGGAACCGAACCCGAAACCTGATTTCGTGGCTAGACGCGCTAACCGACCACCGATTTAAGGGACTACAATCTATTTTAATGAATGCCCGTTTCCAGTCTCTAGTTTTTGTGTCCCACAACTTACAAAATTTAAACTCTCCATTCGAAGAAAATAATGTATCTCCTCAGAATTCCTCCACGAAATTCTGTACCTAAAATTTAAGAAATGTATTTTCAAACTTCTATAATACCCATTCGAGAAACACGTATTTTCTAATTCCTCAAACAGACCGTTTACCTTTAATTCTCTGTATATAATTTGTTTCGATATGACACAGTTTCTTCGTCCTTCCTGTCATTCGATGTGACCACTTTCTTAGTACACACGACTGTCCCTGAGCACTTGCAGCGTGAGCTTTGTGTACGTTGTACCTCTTACCTTACTCATGCACACGACACACAAGTCCCCAAGTTCCGAGCTTTGGTGATCACACTGATTTACAGCCAAAACATATCACCACTTTTTTTTTTTTTTTTTTTTTTTTTTTTTAGATTCGAAGGAAAGTCTGAAGGGATGAAGAAAAGGGATGATTATAGTTTAGCATCGGTCAGTAACTTCAAATTAGTGGTGTTTAAATTAAATTGAGACGAAAACCGTCCACGGTATTGAAACACTCCACAGGGGTAAATTATTCTTTATGATACTTTCTATCGATATGGACAAAAGTCAGGATGCGACTCGCTATAGTTACCGAACAAGAGGATGTTGAACTTTGGGAAAAACATTTTTTATAAAAAGAACTATATACTTTCGGCCAATATGGTATTTCATTTTTTTTATTACATACAACATGAGCTATTCGCTCTGAAGATCTGCAAGGTTATTTCAATTCCACCCTGAATACATTCTATGAAAAATAACATAACAATGAATCAGTAAAGCAACAGTATCAACTACATAGATGATACCAGTAGCGTAGCATGAAATTTTGAACAGTGGAAGCTACTGTAACTCAAGTTGTCTTTCATGTACATATGAAAAAACGTATTGCAAAAATATAGTCTTAAAATAAATAGTAGTCAATTTCAAGTCAGCAGTCGAAGATTGGTTGGAACCTCGTAAGTAACACCAATAAGGCATGACCTCAAATGACACTTAGTAAAATATGATTCCACGGTTTACACATCTCTCTAACAAATAGACACGTATACGTATAACATTAACTCACTCCCTGTCATATTTAGAGAAATCACAATATTAGTATCATTACGTAAGTATGCGTCTGTCTTTTGGTTGTGTCCTTCATTGACAGCAAGGGAGGCGGTCATTTGTTTTTTAAATCACACTTTTGTTCGTATGTCAGTCTTGATAATAGATGTCCTAAAAAATTCAAGTAAATTGGTGTCAGGAACTGTTATTTCGCTCATTATTTATTATATCAGCCACAATGCACACTAACACTTCAACTGAACACAACTGACGAAAAGGGATAACTCGGAAACTACTTATTTTCAATGTGAAAGCTAGCTTCTTGCGAGACTTGTGATCAGGGTAGTTTAGTTAGAAAGTGATGGAAAATCTGCGGGGTGGGTTAAACAGAAGAGTGCGTGAAAGAAACCAGTCTGCTTGGAAGCTGGTGTGTGCAGGCTTCTTGTTTACTGCTGCATCACGAATCACCTTGAGCTGCCGCATCACAATATTTAACGCATAAATATAAATTCTATTAAAAATTAATAAATAATTTTGTTCATAAACTGCAGGTTTATTATGAAATTATTATTAACTGGGGAAGCTGAGCTTTTTAGCTTACATTGACGCTACGCCACTGGATGATACCTGTAATACTATCAACTACCGCTTACGCCATAATCAATTCAACATGATAAACACTACATAAATATACGCAAGACTCAGATACCGACATGTAAGCTACGTCATTAACTGTTTTCATGTTAACAAATGTTGGTAGATGTTCGTCAATTTTGGACTGTGTACGAGCAGACAGCAGTTCTAGATTTTTTGATAAGTGACTCTAAAAAAGGAAGCCATGAGATACAATAAAAACTTAAAAATAGCATAAAGCGGTTAAAAGCCAAAATTGTCCTACGGAAACCTTGTTGCTTCTTCCTTATTTTATACATCCCTATGTAATCTCAAGTGAATACTTTGGAACATATTCGCCGTACAAGAAAGAGGACGTTGGGCAACTTGCAGTTTAAATGTAGACCGTTGGTACATGATAAACACTAAAAATAACAATGAAGAGGCCAGAAAATGTTCACGTTACTAAACAGCTGACTACAGATTGTATCACCACAACACGTAATGAATAGTAACTCACTGTACTTCACACCCTTGTGGTGTCGAATACGCATTTATATTCAGCACTGATCCGTTCGCCTGCAAACTGCTATCACATTTTCTGAGCTCGATGCGTCACAGACCCGTAACGTTGTACGGACATGCCACGTTAATGGTCCATCGATCCCTTTTTTGGTCAGTAGAACCTAAATTTTATATGCCTTTGGTGTACAAGCGAAGGAAAACTTGCTTTACTACGAGAAGGGTGTGGAAATATCTCCTGCACGGTAGACACGCATACAGACTGATATGAAACATGTGTTCGAAACTTCGGGAAGATGCATAGGTAGCTATTAGAGCACAACTTCGATATAGCAAGCAAAGTCCGCCAAGGGCGTAACATTTGTCCAACCGCTAGACTGCGGCTAGAGCATCGTCTTTCCATGCTGGTGATCCGAATTGGAATTCCAGCTAGTCCAAGTAGAGTTGTGGTGAAATAAAGTAGTAGACTTTCGGGGTGCGCTCCCGTTTCTTTCTCTGTCATCATCATCATCATCATCATCATCGTCGTCGTCGTCGTCGTCAAGTCGTCATAATCATACGCTATACGTAGCAAGCCGAACTAATTTACAGTTTGGGCACATAACTATCGGAATAGGGTGCTTGGGTCAATAATAACAAACGAACTCTCTCCTGTTGGGAGAAATATGTACAGTCTCAGAAAAAGGTTTTGCCTCACAGATAGTCTACTTTATAAGTCCCAGAAAGGAGACAGTGCGCATGATCAGACATACAACGAAACAAACCTAATTTTATTACCTCAACTAGTCCTTCTCTTGTGAACAAGGTCGCTCGTCCACTGAGGCCACAGTCTCATTTCTGGGACTTATGCGACAAAACGTTTTTCTAAGACTGTACTTACATCACAGTCAACCAGAAATGCTGTGCATCTTTAAGCACTGTCACACCAGAGCCAGTAGGTGTGCTCGGTCATGAACGCGCAGCGCTAAGTAATTCCGTAATTTTCATTATCATAATTTGTATTTTCTTACAACACAACACCTAATATCTTGCTGTTTGCCGCATAATTAAAATCTCACATTACGAACGTATAATGTCAAGCGACGACATTATTATTATTATCTAAATAATCACATCAAACATTCAAATAAATATAATTCAACTGGCGTTTACAAACTAAAATGCAATAGTTGTCCACATTTTTACTTAGGACAGACAGGAAGAACCTTTCAAACAAGATATAATGAATGAACACATTACAGCTATAACCAAACCCTACATCACATCAAACTACGCAGAAAATATTATCAACAATAATCATGGCTACAATAATTTGGAAACAGATATGGAAATTCTACACATCACACCAAAATGTCCACAGTTAAACATCTTAGAACAATACGAAATATACAAACATACAATAACACACCACAACATATACGAATAATAACAAATGAATACACCTATCGACAAATAATAATAGGCGATAACACATACAAAAGCAAACACCTTTTTTAAATTAAAATGATTATTATGTATGTGCATGTATTTATTCACACTGCAAATGGGTATATACCCGGTGGCAGTGGTAACTAATTACACTCAATAATGACAATAATAATCACAACTAATAAAAAACAATAATTAGTAGTAATAATAATAATAATAATAATAGTAATAACAAGGAGCATCCTAAATTAAATGAAGCATGATCACTTAAAATAACATTTAAAGTAAATCTAATTTGTATCTTAAGTACTCGCCTGGTAGAAAGTTACATAAACACTCGCGTCGGGTCAATTTGACCCACTGACACAAACTAAGATGTGGACGTGGATTCATGGCAAAATTATGGGGTAAATAAAATGTTTAAACTGAAGTAAATGAAACATTTTTATTCTGAACTGTACATTATTTATATTGAACATAATCAAATACAATGAAATTTGTAAATCTCAACTTTAAAAAAGTGAAAACTTTCTAAATACAATGAAATTTGTAAATCTCAACTTAAAAAAGGTGAAAACTATCTAAATACAATGAAATTTGTAAATCTCAACTAAAGAAAAGTGAAAACATGACTTTGAAATCTTATAACCATACTGGTTCTTCACGAGGTGTGATTGAAAAATTTTAAGGTTAGGTTCATAACAATGGTACCTAAAGACTACTACAGTCCTCTTCTGGAGGAATACACAAACTTCTACTATTATCCTAGATTTGGAAACATTCTTGAAAAATGTTGACTGGGTTTTTAATAAAAAAATCACTGTACCTAAAGGCTACTGCATTCAATGCCCTTCAAAGGGGTTCATTCTGAATTGTTACATCGATTCCTAAGATGTCACCGCAAACCAATAAACACGCTGGCTTCAGTCTTAAAACTTTTCAATCAGACATTGTAAAACAAAACAGTGCTTCATTCCTTGGCTTATTCTCCACATATTGTGCAAACAACTTTGTAGTGAATTTTGCATACGTGTCCCAAAGAAGCAGCACATTGTGTTGAATGCTTATTATCATTTGTGCTAGGACAGATATGAGATCTCTTCCTTTTCTGAGTTACTGGTCCACTTCTTGTTTCTTGATTTTGTTGTTCTTTCGGTGGCACTTCAACGCCTCTCCCCGTTAGGAATATTTTTATTCTTTCCCTGAGACTGTGTGATACGTGAGGATTACTCATTCTCCTGACAACGTTTTCCATAAGAAGTTCTTTAGCCAGGTTCTTCAGAAATATTCTTCTTTGTATCTTCTCTCTGGTATTCATCTTATAATAAACAACATATGAGTTCAGTGCTGAAACATTTATGAAATGGAAGAACACTGCCAGTGGCCACCTTCTTGTTCTACGTCCAACACTATAGTTGCTACACAATTGGTCGCATGAATCAACTTCATCCTTGGTACAGTTATAAAACTTCACAATTTCTGGCTTTTTGGAGGAACCTGTGTCTTCATCTATGACATCGTCAAGCTCAGAAAGTTCCCCCACAGATTCACCATAGTCATTATCATTAGTGCATTACTGAGAATCGTATTCAACTCCCTTGCAATTTCTTCGTCTGTTACTAGTAATTCCCTCGATTTCGACTTCTCTGCAATTTCTTCGTCTGTTACCACTTTCTTGGCATTCTTTGAAAATAATGATAAAAAGAGCTGCATATGCAGCTGAAATGAACGCGGAAAATGCGAAGAATATAATATAAAGCTTACATCAAATAATACTTACGCATAAATAAAGAAATCTCCTCAGTTATTCACAAAATCTTCCTGTCTTTTAGAAGAACGCACACACTCGCGTCGGGTCAAATCACGTCATATAAACAGCTGTTGGGGCTAAATGATAAACTCAACAATGACTACAGCCAGACCTTTTCAAAGATTTCAACAATAGAAGAAATTACACACCACCGGCACTCTTCATATTACCTTCCAGCAAAGAAAACAGAGGAAAGAAAAAACACTCGGGTCATATAGACCCGACGCGAGTACTTAATATACAATTACAGTTCAATACCCACACATTATTCGACATCATGATAGATAGCACACAAACAATCATCCCCCACCATAGGAGCAACACACCCCCACCCCTACAACTGACGAATGCAAATGGAAGAATGCAAGATCAACAGGTACACAAAGTAGTTCGTAAGACACTGAAAATGACGCAGCACCGGCGTAGAAACAGGCCGTCTGTCTAAGGTACATAATGTTTTTTAAACATTTTAACACTTTTAATGTGTCGTTTAACAATTTTAAGTTTTTTAAACAAAGAGTTAACGTGAACCAGAATCAATGTGCCATAAGTTACACTCCAGGCACAGTCATCTGGTGCATATTCTGAGTAAGATTTAACACAATACATGCAATATGCCTCTCTGTCTTCTTCGTTACTTTCCCTTCTTGAATTATTCTTTGTCTTTCGACTGGTCTTAAGATTCCTTTTCTCACTACTAAAGTCTCCTCTTTTATTTTTTTGAACAAATTCATTATCCTTTTTCGATATCCTCTCTTCTAGTGCTTTCTTAACTGGTGAGTCGGTAAATATCTCACTAGTTAATTTTCCCCCTATGTCCTCATCCGTAGCTTACAGTTGGGACGTTCGTTCTGTGCCGGTGAGAATCATGTGGTAGCTAGCCAGTGAGCCTACACTCTCGCGCATGCGCAGAATAAGGCAAGTGGCTAGTCTCGCAGAAAGCCTTGGCTGTGTAACATCGTCCTGCCACGTGCGAGATAATTGCTTTTGTTAGTTTAGTTAGTTCATATTCATATTGTTTATTTATTATCGTGGCAAATTGCAGTTGTGTGTGTTTGTGTAGACTAAAATGCCTCCTATTCAGTCTAAACTTGGCGCAAAAACACTGCATAACCAAACTCGGGAAGTTGTGAACAATATACATTCTTTCATGAAGAGTGAAGCAGCTTCTGGAGACTTTTTAATACCGCTGAAAAAGGTGCAAGAACGAGTGAGTGGAGCAACTAAAGTGCCCGAAAGAACAATAAGAAAGATAATTAAAGAAGGGAAACAGTGTGAGGAAGAAGGGACCTCTTTTGGAACGCCCGGTAAAGGTCATCGTGTACCGAAACACATCACAGATGTTGATGATTTTGATAAAAGTGTTATACGACAGACAATTTATAATTTTTATATAAATGACAAAACAGTGCCCACTGTCAGTAAACTGCTACCTAAACTAAAAGATGCCATAAACTTTAACGGCGGTAGTACAAGTTTAAAGAGCATTTTACGTGATATGGGGTTTAAATGGAAGAAGACAAGAAATAATAAAGCGGTATTACAGGAAAGGCATGATATTCGAGAACAGCATGTATCATATTTACGCGCAATAAAGAAATACAGAGAAGAAGGTAGGCCTCTAATATACGAGGATGAAACGTATATTCGTAGCACGCATACAAGACCAAAAAATTGGAGTGATGACAAAACCTCAGGTTTACTGGCGCCTATTTCGAAAGGACCTAGGCTTATAATTGTTCATGCAGGGGGTCGAGCGGGTTTTGTACCTGGCGCATTTCTGATGTTTAAATCGAACAGGAAAACTGGAGACTACCATCATGAAATGAATGCCAACAATTACCAGAAGTGGATAACGGAAAAGTTGATTCCGAATTTGCCCCCTAGATCTGTTTTTATAATAGATAACGCACCTTACCATAACGTGCAGTTGCATAAAGCTCCCTCAAGTAATTCAAAGAAAAGTGATATGCAGGACTGGCTTAGAAGAAACAATGTGCAGTTTCAGGAAAATATGCTGAAAGTGGAGCTTTACGGGCTCATTAAAACACATAAGCCGCTTCATAAAACTTACGTGATTGACAATCTCTTAGCTATGAATGGACACTGTGTACTCAGATTGCCGCCGTATTCACCTGAGCTAAATCCATTGGAATTGATTTGGGCAGATATCAAGCAGTGGGTAGCCGGTCAAAACACAACTCTTAAATTAGAGCAAGTGATGAAATTGTGCCAACAACGGGTTGATGACATCACTGTAGAAAAATGGGAAAAAGTATGTGAACATGTTGAAAAAATCGAAGATGAATATATTGAACAGGAAGGAATTATGGAAAATGTAATTGAAAGCTTCATAATTACGGGCGGAGACAGCAGTAGTGAAAGCGACGACGATGAAGATGATGATCATAACGAAAATCACGACGACAATGGTGGTGATATATCTGGTATCGAAAGTTTGTCTGATGATTAGATATATTGATTGCGTCTGTTTCTCTTCATTGCTATATAATTGAACCATGGATATCATGTTATGTTTATAATAAGTTTTTATTTATTATAACATGTGTGATGTGATAAGTGATACTGGACAACTGTGAGTGGAATGCGCCGTTCATCGCACATCCTGGAACCAACTGCGCATGATGATGTCACTACACGCTGCAGATCCCAGCCGAGGCGGTAAGTCACGTGTTTCTATAAACTCACTCTGTTGCTCAAGTAACCAAGCACACCGGCACAGAACGACCGTCCCAACTGTACATAGAATACTGGGTGGGAGTCTGGAATTGGATATTAAAATCCTTGGCCCCTTGGCCACACTTCTGTTTTCTACCTTTACAGCACTAACAGCTCGCAGCATCATATTAACAGTAGAAGTAGTTGCTCTGTCAAATTTTTTGAAGTCCTCATTTTCTCATTCACTAAAATGAACATGCATTTTTTATACTTATAGTCAATGAAATTGAACTTATTGTATGAATAAGTAAATTGTTTATTGCATATTTTATGTAATCATTTAAAGTAACACAGCGGGGTAGGTTAAATACCGTGCCAATCTGCACCCTAACAACAGAGCCTACTTCCCTCTGGTTTAGATATTACATTTGATTTGGGTTAAAAATTACGAATTAGAGTAATGAATGATCGATATGAAATTAACACGAAACAGAGCAAATTAAATGTACTTTTCAACGATGTATTTAAAGTTCACTTAATATTACATATGTACCCTGTAAAAAAATAAACAGGAGATGGTGAAAATTTACTTATCTTGCTGCATAAACAACTTTATGGCTTCCTTCTTCTACCGCTTGTCACAAAAGTCTGACGCTTCCGTGTAGCATGCTTTATAAAGCAGGGATAATATTTTCTGCATGGTGCCGCTGTAACTTCTATGTGTTTCAGCAAGAATGCATCCTGACCAACTTTAGAGATAATGAGGTACAAGTTCTTGCGAAATTCTTTTAACGAATTAAAACATTTCGTTTGGAGCATATTCAAAATAAATAAGTACAGTATATATTAAATTTTGAATATTCAGGTTCAACCGTAAGTAACGTCATCAATTTCAGGGTGTTACACTTTGAAATAATTTAAAGAGAAAATTGAATACAATTTTGCCAATTTTTGCTACCTTTTCCAGATAAATATTATTTCATATGAAACATTTCATAGCACGATTTAATTTCCAATATGCTAAGACAATAGTGTATTATGATAATAAATAATTGAAAAATTTTAGTTTTGTCCTTTAAATGTGCAAAAATTTGATCTGGACAAAATGTAACTTTCCGTTCTGCAAAAGTCTTTGTAGTAGGCATCAAGCGAAGGCCTACAAACATGTTGATGTAAGAAAAAATAACAAAATCAGAAAGACACCCTCCGCAGCTAGGTTAAAAGTCCTTCTAAGAGGCCATAGTTTGTTGTGCGAAACGTTGGCACCATTATGCAAACTTTTGCGAACCCTTAAATGTTTTATTTAGGGTTTTCTGATTTTGTAGCACTTTCTATAATATGAAGAGTCCACTGCAAGAATGATGGATGTCACTTTCTTGTCGAAAATGAACCAAGACTGTCAATGCATAGCTTAAGACATACAGAATGTACATAGAGAGTTATATGGCATTAACACTGATAGTCACTGTCCAGTAATGATCGGAAAATCACAGTTAAGCTTTGAGCGCTAAGCATTTCAAACTTTCAATTGCTTCTCCTGCAAAATGTATTCCAAATGACATCCATCATTCTTGCAGTGGACTATTCATATTTAAAATAATTATAAAATGAAGCAGTATGGACTTAAAAACTGTCCAACTGTCCAAGTTCACGTCAGTGAAAAATCACCTTCTGTGTGCATTATTTGTCACACGTTTATATAATATTAAAAAATACTTCACTAAATAACAACACTATAAACTTTCAATTAACATGTGAATTTGAAAAATGACAAAATATTAAATAGTTTTACTATAGTGTTCTCTGACGTGATGTTATAGGTTTTCTGTAGAATCACCAACCTAAGCTTTCAGTAGCTACACTATCGAGTATAGGGTTATAGTATATTGCGATACAAGTGTCGTAGGTGAGATTGAACAAGGAAAAGTTTGTAAAGACGAGATGAAGTGGAGTCTTTTCAGTTACCGAGTTTCTGTATACACTTAACACACATAACGTATTGCACACTATTTTTTGTCCGATCTTAATAAAAGATAAATCCATGTCGATGTGTAAGTGAAGTGTGTTGGTGTCAGTGAAGTGGCTGTGCAAAGTATTTGGACAGTGAAATGGTTAGAAGTGTTAGTGAAATCAGGTACAATCAGTGCAGTAAGTGAGTTGACAGCGAAATAAGTGTAGTGCCGAAAGGTAGGCTACTTGTGCAGGTATGAACCTGTCACATTCGTGGGTCTTAGTTCGAACTTAGGGTTAAGATACAAATTATATTTACTTTAAATGTTATTTTTAGTGATCATGCTTCATTTAATTTAGGATGCTCCTTGTTATTATTATTTTATTATTATTATTATTATTATTATTATTATTATTATTATTATTATTATTATAATTATTATTATTATTATTACTATTACTTCTAATTATTGTTTTTTATTAGTTGTGATTATTATTGTCATTATTGAGTGTAATTAGTTACCACTGCCACCGGGTATATACCCATTTGCAGTGTGAATAAATACATACACATACATAATAATTATTTTAATTTAAAAAAGGTGTTTGCTTTTGCATGTGTTATCGCCGTTTATTATTTGTCGATAGGTGTATTCATTTGTTATTATTCGTATTTATCGATAGGTGTTATTCAATTGTTATTTACTTACCCCACGTGTGTTGTAAGTTTAGCTTACAAGGCCTTCCAAGAACATCGGTAAGGTTGTTAAAAAAACTATCGGCCAAAAACGTTTGTTTTAATATTGTGAGTGCATATTGTACAGCTGTCGTATAATTGTTTCAGGTGTATACAAGCAATACAAGAAGTCACAGCCATCTTAAATTAGCAAGTCCACACTTTTGATCCAACGGTTAGCGTATGTGACCGCGAAACCAGGTGGCCCGGTAAGGACAACTTACCTAGTTGAGGTTTCTTCTAGGGTTTTCCCTCAACCCAATATGTGCAAATGCTGACTAACTTTCGATGCTGGACCCCGGACTCATTTCACCGGCATTATCACCATTTCATTCAGACGCTAAATAACCTGAGATGTTAATAGAGTGTCGTAAAATAACCCATTTAATTAACAAGCCACGCTGTTAGAATTAGCAACGTTGGGCTGAGTCAGACTCCGGGCTAGAGTTTAACGTCAAGTACGAGAGAATGATGGATGATTGTAGTGAGACTTTAATTTATATTAACATTTAGTATTTAAGGGTGAATAGCCTATTGTTTTTAACAGCTGCTTGGTATTTTTACTGTATTACAGAAAAAATATAATGGTAAGAATTACTATAATTGAGACCCGGAATCCAAGAGGGGCTCAAGTCCATTGCATCAAACTTTTGGGAAATTGAAAAAATGTTTGCTGTTGCTACAAAATGCCTCTGACTAACTATATTTTTTCTCGTAAGTACAACTCCATTACATCTTTTCATAACCATGGAATCAAGCTTCTACTAATTATTTTGCATAAGAAATAAATTTTCAAAGTGATTAAATGTTGGGCCCTTCTTGGATTCCGGAGCCTTTACATACAAGTTTACAGCCATATTGAGTGGTTTTGAAGGTCAATGTGTGATTATTTACAAACAATAATGTAAGTGACAAGTAATCACTTTGATTTACAATACAGTACTTTTACTTGTTACACAATACACATTAACGTGTTAATCGCCCTCAGCATCGGACAAGTTTTCTGCTGACTGCAGTGATTCTATATAAGAGACTACGTCCTGTTTTAGATGAAAACTGTGCCCTGTGATGGGAAAGTAATGTACAATCTTTTCAAAGCGATTCATTTTGATCAGTGTAGAAAAAAATGCAACCATGCAATGATTCTTATTTTGTCCTGAGCCCCATCACTAAATGTGTAAAGTTTTTTAACCTCTGCATCTACCTTTGCATTAATATATTCATTCAGGCAGCTTACTACCTCATTTGCCCACCCCCCTTTTAGCCTCTGTTTCAGGCCACATAAACATAGTTGATTTACTTAACTTTCCACTGTAAACACAAAAGTTATGTAGCCATAACTGCCTCAAATAAAACATCTGCCCAATAGGGAGATGTGGGTATGGAATGTTTTGCATGACATCAAAACATAATATTTCAGTATCAGGGTTTTTCCTACCTTCTGCTTCACATTTCTTTAACTTATCATAAATCATACTTCCATTCTTTTTGTGTAGTTTTAGTTGTGTTTTTAGTGAATCTCTCATAGCCTTATTTTTTTCTGAGTAAATCTTTGCAGCATGTTCATGAGAAAATACTCCTCTCCTGCGGCTCTTTATTTCTTTCTTTTATTTTGAGTCCAAGCATTTTCATGTTTTTTATTCTAATTTGGCTTATGCTATCAGCAGATGATTCGTTATCTGAAGCTGAAGCCATTTCCAAAAAACTGATGTAGAACGCTCTTGCTGTCATCTGGCGACAAAATGCCGCAACTGCCTAATGGAATAATGGAGTTGGGTCTCTCTTTGGTTCCGATAGATATTTCACATCACTTTAGCATGGTTAAATGTTGGAGTTGGGCCTCTATTTTAGGTACACAGATGCCCAATAACGAAATCAATGCAATCGTGTATCTAACTGGATTTCGATATAAAATGGAGTTGGGCCCCTCTTGGATTCCGGGTCTCAATTGTTTTTTGCGTTTATTTAACTTACCCAACTTAAGACTTTTGACATTTCATTTTAGACGTACAAATTTGTATCTTTACAGTTTAATTACTTAGATTTTAGGTGCCTAGGCGATGTTGTATTCCCGAATGCAAGTATAACTATGATAGTACATTAATATCAGACACACAACGTTTTCATTTCTCAAAGATGAAAACAGAAGACAAACATGGATTCCTGCAGTACCTCGAAAAGATTGGATTCCACTTCTTCATCAGCTGTGTGCATCAATCATTTTGGTGAAAAGATATAATTGTTTAAGACAAATATAGACAATCTGATGGCACACTTATGAAATTACTTCTCAGGCATTCTAAACTTTCGAAAGGTGCAGTGCCTTATAAATTAAAAAATAAAAGACATATTCCTAACACAAATTGTAGAAGAGAGACCACAGAAAAACTAAAAGAGGAAAAAGAAAAATGGGTATGTGTAATATGTCATTTTAATAGCTTTTTAAAAGAGATTCTTGCAAATTTCAGTCTGTGAAAATGGTTCTTCAAAGGAAATTATGATTATATGTGGCTGTGATACCAGTGAAACAGTAAGTTCATAGTGGCGTAAGTGTAGTATGTAGAATTGTGATTCATAGCAACCTAACAATGAGATTCCTTGAAACGATCTGAAGAATGTGCTTCTTATTCAATTGGCAGAGTTTACTTTGAAATCTAACAGTGTGTTCGTAGAAGATCATTGTGTACTTTGGCAGCAGATTAAAGTAATAATTGAGAAATTTGTTCTACGTTTGCGAACATAATTCTTGCATCATCCAAAGACCAAACGTGTTCTTATTTTCTATTGCATTCATATAGCCCTCTATGATGTCTAATAAAAAATCTCTATTATCATCAGAAAAAATTATTGGCCCCTCTCGGTTTTAGTTCATTTCTTTTCTTATACTTTATTCTCTAGTATGTACAGATGGAATTCACCTGTTTTTACTTCTTATTGTAAAATTATGTATGAGAGAATGAGAAAGTGGATACTTCAATACGATAGGCTCTCTAAATTTCAGGCTGGTTTCAGAGAGGGCTACAGTAGAACAGATAACATATTTGTTTTGGACACATTAAGGGTAAAAGAAATACAGAAGAAGAGGGGAGTAGAACGTGAAGCATTGTTGTACAAGTTGTAGGAAAAAGAAATGTCGTCGAGAATGATTAAAGCTATTATCAGCAATATACGAGAAAGTAGAGTTTTGTGTAAAGTGCGATCGTGACAATGTTTTAGAAAATGTGGCTACCAGTAGAAGGGTTAGACAAGGATGCATACTCTCACCCATTCTTTTTAATATATTCGTAGATGACATACCAGAGATGATCGATAAAATCGAATCTGAAGCTCCAAATGCCAGATATTCCTGCAACAACAGTGGAGTTAGTATACGAAGCTGTGGTCAGATCATCTACGTTGTATGGGGCGGAAATTTGGGGTTCGGGAAATGCAGGACAATTGAATAAGAAAAAACGGATTTCCTAAATCGAGTAGTTGGCATTGAAGAAGCACAGCTAATTTCGGAGTGCTAAAGGAGTTTGGGCTTCAACATTAAGCAATTCACATGAGAGCAAGGGTGGTAAAATAGTGGCTGAAAATTATATTTGGGGACCAATCGCTTTTATGAACGATTTGTTACAGAATACAATAAAGGGACGGGTTGGGAAAAGGGTGGGTTTATAAACTGCAGAGAGGGCTGCATCATAGAGGAATAGGAATGGGAGAAAATAACAGAAGAAATGTATGGCGTAATGTGAAGATGTGTTTAATTGTTATCGAGAGGCAAGAAATTGAGCTCCAATGTTCGGAAAAATTCTCACTACATTTACAATGAGATCTCATGCTTAATTGGGGCAGGTGTGACTACATAAATTCTTTTAAGAAAGACAGCAGAGCAGGTTTAGCGTGGCTAAGATTGGTGGCACGGAAGGGTAATAAAATAATTGTCGCCGAAGAAGAAGAGGGCCTCTGTCCTTTGTGTGGGGAAAAGAATTCCTGGAGGCGCAGTTTAGCCCAGTGTGACGAAACGGAACATATACGGAGAAAATATCTAGCACCCTCCATGCTAAGTCAGAATAGGGGTTCGTTTGCATGTCTTGATCTCATGGGGAATAGAAATGCGAACAAAAGATTGGATTGTTCCTATTGAAGGTGACACAACTTAGAACATCAGCTATTGAAGTTTGTGATGCGAACTGAGAAAGGGATAATGATAACTATTGATCTACACACTTTTATGCCTGTTTGTATGTTAGGCTAGGATATATGATATGATGTGTTTTGTTTGTGCCATTTTCATATTAATCTGTGCGTTCTTTTGGAGAATGGTAGGATCTAATTACAGGTGAGGGGGATAAAACCAAGAAAGTAGGACTTGTTTTGTAAAACATGTACGGTCAAAGCATGGATTTAAGAGAAAATTCTGATAGTGTAGTGCATTTGTATGTATAATATTGCTGAATAAAGTTATCTATCTATCTACAAAAACAACAAAACGGCAAAACATACATTTGTCTTTTTTTATTAGATCCCACTCGAAGCATTCGTTTCGTCCCTCTTGAAGAGCATCAAATTGGCCATGGTTGCTAAACCGCTGATGTCAAATGCATTTCTTCCTCAAATTAGCAATTACTAAATCGACAAAAGTTGATTAGAGATTCAATTTCGTGCAATGTAATGAATAATTAAATAACATCAACTGATTGGTGATCAGAAAATGATTTCATTTACATTCTGTAACCGGTCCTATGTGTATAAATGACACAGTAGCACAATCGAAAACGTTAGGTCCGCCGTGCATTAGGTTATTACCTAGTTATTGTTTTAATTTTTCAGTCACTTATATTTTAAGCTTATTGACCAATAGAAATTTCTTGTAAAGCCTTCGTCATTGTTATTAGTACAGTAACATAGTCCAAGATAATTTGATAGGCCTAATTGTTGACTTCAGGTACCTAAGGCCCATTGATTTTATATAACGTCAACTTTTTAACGGAAATTAGTTCATTTTTATTGCAAATGAAAGGAAGGGAGATGAGCTATTGCTTTTATTTAATATTTTCATTTTACAGTGTAGTTCATCCTCTGACTGAGGTTCTCGATGATATGTAGCCTAAATCTATTATCAGACGGTACATCTTACATGACGACATGTGTCAGAGGAAGAACCATTGTTTGTATGCATCTGAAGTCTGACTAGTGTAATATGTAGCTAGTCAGCCATGTATGCAATGGAGGGGGAAAGGAACTGGACACCCTACCCTATTATCTCCTGGCCTAGTTGCCTCATAAGTGGTGCCTTCTTGATATAATTTGTGATGTTCAGACCTGTCTTTGGACAGTTGACTAATCAACAACAACAACAATAGTGTAGTTTGTTGTAGAAATATAGGACTACTTATTAAATTAGCTCTATAGCCTGAATACTAATAGCCTACACCGCAACTACACTTATCATAAAATAGAGGTTTTGGTTTACATTTCATAATAGAGAAATAAAATGTGTCATGGAGTTAGGTTAGTCAAATTTGCCACATCAAAAAATTTAATCGTCATGAGTACAACATTCCCCATAAGGATATACATAATTAATACACTTGGAATTCTCCAGACGGAATGACACACAATCAAATACATCACACCTTTATAGATAAACGAAGACATATTACTATAGTAGACATTCGAACTTTCAGATGGGCAGACTGTAATTTTGACCATTATTTGGTAATTGGAGAATTAAGAGAAAGAAATATCAGTAGCCAAGCGAGTAGAGCAACAAACTAATATTAGTAGATTCAATATTCTGAATTTAAAGGACGTGGAAACTAAGCAACGTTATCAGGTTGAAATTTCAAATAGGTTTGCTGCTTTAGCAACTTCCGACGAAGCTGAGAAAGAGTTAGATGTTAATAGCGTATGGGACAATATCCGAGATAATATCAAAATTGCAGCTGAACACAGCATAGGTTATCATGAAACTAAGAAAAAGAAACCGTGGTTTGATGAAGATTGTTCCATTGCAGTAGATAGAAGGAAACAGGCTAAATTGAAATTCTTACAGGATCCAATTGAGGAGAATAGAGATAATTATTTCAATGACAGACGGGAAGCAAGTCGTACACTTAGGAATAAAAAGAAAGATTACTTGAAGGAAAAACTGAATGAGGTAGAAACAAATAGTAAGAATAAAAACATTCGTGATTTTTATAAGGGTATAAAGGAATTTAAAAATGTATATCAGGCAAGGGTAAACGTGATCAAGGATGAGAATGGTGACTTGCTTGCAGACACTCATCCAATCTTTAACAGTTGGAAAAACTATTTTGGGCAACTACTAAATATACATAGGCCAAGTAGAAATGGTAGGGACGAAATTGAAATACAAACAGCTGAGTCATTTATACCGGAACCCACACTTTCTGAAGTCGAAATTGCGATAGGAAATCTGAAAAAGTACAAGTCTCCAGGTATTCATCAAATTCCAGCAGAATTAATACAAGAGTGTGGAAGCGTATTATCTAGCGAAATATATTAACTTGTACTTGCAACTTGGAAAAGGAAATTACACCAGAACAATGGAAGGAGTCCATAATCGTACCTATTTTTAAGGAGGGGGACAAGACTAACTGTAGTAACTTTCGAGGAATATCACTTTTGTTGACGTCGTACAAAATTTTGTCGAATATCCTTTGGAGAAGATGAACTCCATATGTAAATGAAATTATTGGGGATCATCGGTGTGGTTTTAGGCGTAATAGATCGACTATTGATCAGATTTTTTGTATTCGACAGATATTGGAGAAAAAATGGGCGTATAAGGGTACAGTACATCAGTTATTCATAGATTTCAAAAAGGCGTATGACTCGGTAATGAGAGAAGTTTTATATAAGATTATTATTGAATTTGGTATCCCCAAGAAACAAGTTCGATTAATTAAAATGTGTCTTAGTGAAACTTACAGCAGAGTCCATATAGGTCAGTTTCTATCTTATGCTTTTCCAATTCACATCGGGCTAAAGCAGGGAGATGCACTGTTACCTTTACTTTTTAATTTCGCTCTACAATATGCCATTAGGAAAGTTCAGGATAACAGAGAGGGTTTGGAATTTAACGGGTTACATCAGCTTCTTGTCTATGCGGATGACGTGAATATGTTAGGAGAAAATCCACAAACGATTAGGGAAAACGCAGAAATTCTACTTGAAGCAAGTAAAGAGATAGGGTTGGAAGTAAATCCCTAAAAGACTAAGTATATGATTATGTCTCGTGATCAGAATATTGTACGAAATGGAACTACAAAAGTTGGCGATTTATCCTTCGAAGAGGTGGAAAAATTCAAATATCTTGGAGCAACAGTAACAAATGTCAATGACAATCGGGTGGAAATTAAACACAGAATAAATATGGGAAATGCCTGTTATTATTCAGCTGAGAAGCTTTTCTAATGTAGTCTGCTGTCAAAAAATTTGAAAGTTAGAATTTATAAAACAGTTATATTACCGGTTGTTCTGTATAGCTGTGAAACTTGGACTCTCACGTTGAGAGAGGAACAGAGTTTGAGGGTTTTTGAGAATAAGGTTCTTAGGAAAATTTTTGGGGCTAAGAGAGATGAAGTTACAGGAGAATGGAGAAAGTTACACAACGCAGAACTGCACGCATTGTATCCTTCACCTGACAATTAGGAACATTAAATCCAGACGTTTGAGATGGGCAGGGCATGTAGCACGTATGGGCGAATACAGAAATGCATTTCGAGTGTTAGTTGGGAGGCCAGAAGGGAAAAGACCTTTGGGGAGGCCGAGAAGTAGATGGGATAATATTAAAATGGATCTGAGGGAGGTGGGATTTGATGGTAGAGACTGGATTAATCTTGCTCAGGATAGGGACCAGTGGCGGGCTTATGTGAGGGCGGCAATGAACCTCCGCGTTCCTTAAAAGCCAGTGAGTAAGTAAGTAAGTAAGTAAGCAAGTAAGTATGTAGATCATTAATCGCTTTCATATTGAAATCATTCATAAGCTTTTTCAGTTACTACGAAGTCACAGAAAACCCAATTTGAAACATATTTTGCTGTGTTTTCTGCAATCGGACCACCATATGCTGAAGTAGAAACATTACCAAAAAATATGAACATGTTGCTTGTTAATTTAATATATGTATGAAGAAACACCTACCGGCGAATTTGATTGTAAAATGAATACATTTTACGACGAGTTTTGCTGTAACTCTATCATAAAACAAAGAGTTTACAAAAAAAAAAGTACTAAGCTTTTCCAATTAATCACAGTAGAATAAGGCGAGTTACGCAAATATATATTGTTTAGGAAGTTGGGAGGCTATTTCAAATAGGTGGTGCATTATAAGTCATTTTTACAATTTTTGGAAGAAAGCTAGTTTTGAAAAAAAAAAACTGTCCCAATTTGGCGCAACTGTCTTCCAATTCAAATGTTTTTCTACATGAAGTACTGTCACTGTTCCTGAGTTTCTAGCTAATCTTATGCATTTCTCTGCAAACAAATTTATAAATTCTTAATTTCTTTAACTATTAAGGGTTTTACTTTACTCCTCCCATATTATAAATATGTGATTTCTTTCATTATTTTCAAATTATATTTATAATTTATACATCTCTCATAATCACATTACGGTCCAGACTCTGATCCACGCAGTCATAGGACAATAGATATGTTTTTAATATTTCATTAACATGTATTTTTAACCATCGGAGTAGCTCATGCGGTATCACATAACATTCTGATCCAGAGCTGCGCTCCAGCGTGGGTACATTCCCGCTTTTTCTGACTCATTGTTTTTTCCTAGGTTCTCCCCATCTATAAGGAAAATGTCAGATAATCACAGGCCGAATCCTTGGTCTCATGTCGTTGAATACAATTTAGCAATTTCATCGACGCTAAATACCCTAGTACCCACCAGCGTAACTCAAGCGGTAGTGATTTTCCTGCTGATCCAGGGTTGCTCTCGGGGACGGATTCGATTGCCACTTGGGCCAATTACTTGGTTGGTAGTTTTCCGAGGTTTCCCCAATCATAAGGCGATCCCTCGGTCTCATGTCGCCAATTACTATCTCTCTGTATTACTAATTTCATCGACACTAAATAACTTATTAGTTGACAGAGTGTCATTAAATAACCAGGTGTAAATAACGTAGTAATTTGTACAGCGTCGTTGAATAATAATACAAAAATACATTTAATACCCAGATTCCTTAACCATACTTTAGTAATCGGATGGCTACCACTTGACATAACTTCAGCTTTGTAGTGATGATGTTTAATAAAGCTATATTCCTGGAAATTTAAAGACATTTGGTACGTTTCTCTTAACATTGTTTATAATTCACATAGGTTACTTAGCGTGTGTACGTTATAGTATGTGAGATATTATGATCTAAATAATTGATATTATGAATTTTCTATGGTGGCTATGGTTTGCTTGTCAACTGGATTATTAGAGTACTTCAATTGTTAGATTACATTACATCATTTTTATTATTACATTACTTTCATTTTAAATAAATAACTAGAACCTATAGCCAATAGAGATTATATATGTTAAAAAGCACATTACGGGAATGAATCATATAACAGAAATTATGAGAATGTAATTAAATAATAACTCATTTACCTCTCTAGTAAACAATGTCTCATATCTTTTGGATTGCAACACAGATGTCGCCCACTCTTATGCTAACTCTATGCGACTTTCACATTATACTCGTAAAAGTAAATATAAATTCTTGCAAAAATATTCTATTACATGAAGAACTACTCCCATGTCTGAAAAAAGAGTATATCCCAGCATTTTACTCCTCATTGAAACACCTGAAGATTAAGATATCAATTATTCAGAACAATCTAAATGCATCCTAGATTTGAAAGACGTCACTTCCTGGAACGTTATTATGGTACTTAATGAAAAAACTTTCTTCTGCTTTGTCATAAAATTACCCTTTCTCTACATCCGGTCTGCAAAGATTAAGAGGGCGTTTCCCTAACACAGAGAGTCATTAAACTTCATCAGAACATCGCCCTCAAGCGCGCCGGGTTGTTTTGACGAGGATACAATCAGCGGGACTGGAACTTTTCAACCAATTAAAGAGGAGCGAAGAGATATTCTGTGCATATTCTATGTGAGATAAGCTCGTTTCAAGCGAACGAGACAGCAGATCCCTGGATATGAACAAACCCGCACGTTGCACAAAATTTCTAAGAATTAGTTAATTATTTTAGGTTATTACAATTTTATCTGGAATACAACACCGTTATATAAAATCAGGAGTCGCCTTCAGTAGCGCAGTTGGTATAGCGCTAGCCTTCTATGCTCGAGGTTGCGGGTTCGATCCCGGCTGAAGTCGATGACATTTAAGTATGTTTAAATGCGACAGGCTCATGTCAGTAGATTTACTGGCATGTAAAAGAACTCCTGCGGGGCAAAAATTGCGGCACACCGGCGACGCTGAAATAGCCTCTGCAGTTGCGAGCGTCGTTAAATAAACCATAATTTCGATTTTTTTAAATCAGGAATAAAACAACCTATCTGAAAACACGGGTTCGAATCCCGGTGCCGGAGAGAATTTTTCTCCGTTCCACCGATCCTTCATCATATGATAACGTAGAATTTCTGCACCAAAATATCATATGTAGGCTACTTCAGCACATCGCTATATTATGATATGCGTCTATAATCACTTAATGATTTAAGACGGCGCTCATTCCGTCGGATCCCGGCCACTTAGTCACTCATAATGAGTCCACCTCTGTATATTAGTGTGCTGGACATTGTGCCATTGTCACACATCTGTGACACAGTGCATGAGGGTTGGCCAATAAAGGAAAACTAAGATGTGGAACTTAAACTGAGAGGATTCAATTCGGCATCGGAATTTCAACGCGGTGTGGCTTAGTGGATAGAGCGTCAGCACGTAGAACTGAAAACCCGAGTTTGAATCCCGGTGGCGGAGAGAATTTTTCTCCGTTCCACCGATCCTTCATCATATGATAACGCAGAATTCCTGCACGGAAATATCATATGTACTTCGGTACATCACAATAATATATTATAGGAGTTTTTTCATCAAACCATAGTCTGCTGAAGTTACAGAACATTTTTGAGACAAAACTACACTTTTTTCATTATTAAGAAACATTTCTATCAGACAATAAATACATTTCTACTCATTTTAATCCTCAATCATGACTATGTTATTGATATTCTTTTGAAACCATAGTCTTCTGAAAGTGTAGAACATTTCCAGACAAATATACTTTTATGTTTATTATTATTAAGAAACTTAAAAAAATAAATATTTCTATCAGACAATGAATATTTCTGCTGATTTTAATCTTAAATCATCACTATGTTATTCATATTCTTTCATCAAAGCATAGGCTCCTGAAGTTGCAAAACATTTCCAGATAAAATTATACTTATTTTAATTATTATCAATAAAGTTGACAAAATGAACATGTCCATCATACAATGAATATTTCTCCTCTTTTTAATTTTAATCATCACTACGTTATTGACATTATTTTATCAAAGTATTATTTGCTGAAGTTGCAGAATATTTCCAGACAAAAATACACTTATTTTAATTATTAATAATCTTAACATAATGGAGCTGTTTATCAGACAATGAATAATTTGAATCTTCAATCATCACTATGCTATTGATATTCTTTGATCAAATCTAAGTCTGGTGAAGTTGCAGAATATTTCTAGACAAAAATATACTTATTGTAATTATTAAAAAATTGAAAAAAGGAACATGCCTGTCAGGCAATGAATAATTCTACACATTTGAATTTTAAATCATGCAAAATTATACTTATTTTAATTATACATCTTGATTACACAACTTTTAACACTAAATCAATTCGGAAAATGTATAATGTGTTTTTCACATGTTAAATTTTATTTCCTGTTAACATGTTTCGGCCTTTAATTATTAAGAAACTTGACAATAGCAAATTGCCTATCAGACAATGAATATTTCTGCTCATTTCAATCTTAAATCATCACTGTTATTTACATTCTTTCACCAAACCACAGTCTGATGAAGTTGCAGAACATTTGCAGACAAAAAACACTGATTTTTAATTATAAAAAATTAACAAAATGAACATGCATATCAGACAATGAATAAATCCACCTATTTAAATTTTTAATCATCACTAATTTATTGATATTATACGAGGAAACTATAACCTGCTGAAGGTGCATCACCTACATTTCCAGACAAATTTACATTTATTTTTATTAATAACAAACTTGTGAAATTTATTTTGTGACGCACATACGGTCAAAAGACCCATGCACTGGCTTTAAGGGCAAATTCTGATAGTATAGTGCATCTGTATGTATAATATTGCTGAATAAATCTATCTATAGGTTATATATGTGGAAAAGGCTAGTAAGAAACTTGAAAAAAAAATGAAAATGCATATCAGACAGTAAATATTTCTGCTCATTAGAATCTTAAATCATCACTAGTTTGTTGGCATTCTTTGATCAAACCATTGTCTGATGAAGTTGTAGAACATTTCCAGGCAAAAATAAACTTATTTTAATTATTGAAAAACTTGAAAAAGGAAAATTTCCTATCAGACAATGAATAATTATTCTACTCATTTGCGTCTTCAATCATCACTAATTTATTGATATTCTTTCATCAAAGCATAGTGTACTGAAGTTGCCGAACATTTCCACAAAAAGTATGCCATGTGATGCCGTAGCTAACGAGGATGACGTCATAATAAGCCGAAATGTGAATTTGTGAAAAAAAAAATCCTAATGCCAAACTAAATTCGTAGATCAGGTTTGTTTGAAGCATGATACTTAATGTAAATTTAAATTAATTGTAAACTGATAACGAAATCGAAGTGGATTCCAATGATAGGCCTAAATGAAATCTAACCTACTTTTCCTCTTTTGCCGAGTTCAGTTTCACAATTTTGTTCGATTTCTAAAAGAATTAGTAAATAAAAATCGTTAAAGATACCTCTCATTGAGGTTCTGGCTGATATGTACATCTATTATCAGCAGTACATCTCACTTGACGATAAGTGTCAGAAGAACAATTATTGTTTGTATGCGTCTGAAGTCTAATTAGTGTAATATATAGCTAATCGGCAACGTATGCAATAGAGGGGAAAAAAACTGGCCATCCTACCCCATTTATGTCCTGGCCTAGTTGCCTCATAAGCGGTGTCCATGTTGATATTACTTCTGAGGTTCAGACCTGTTTCATGAGTCATGACTAAAGATGAAGGGTTTGTGCGCCGCACGAAAACCAAGTTGACTCGACAGGGAGCATAGGTGGACAGACAGGTCAACAACTACGACCAGTGCGACCAAAAGAAATGCAACTACAGGCTATCCATTGCCGTCTTATCTTAACAACACGGAACGAACGAACAGAGGCCTTCGTAGTCCAGTGCACGAACGTAGTGATGGCAGCAAATGGAATAAAAGAACGGCATAAGAACATTATTCACATAACGTGCCTTGCTCATGGTCTCAATAAATTAGCTGAGGAGATCCGTGCTATGTTTAGTGGTGTTGACACCTTCATATCTGCCATGAAGAAAATACGAGTATTTCTTAAGGCGCTGCACAGATACAACAATTTCGAGACATTGCACCAGATATTTCCCTTCCACCAAAACCAGTAATTACAAGATGGTGTATCTGGATAGAGGCTGTCTCATATTATGCAGTAAATTACACTTCAGTTATGAAAGTAAATGACGCTTTAAGTACTGAAATGGATCTCCCATTAATACTGCCAAATCTCTTATTTCCTCTAAACTGTTTGAAGATATAAGGTTCATATACCAAAATCACAAAACGATACCGGAAAGCATAACACAGAAACATCTGATTTTGAAATATCGAAGGACATAGCAATAATAAAAGAGGTGTAAGAAAAAATCAAGAGAGGGCCTCCAGAACCTTGCACACAGAGAATAAAGAATAAATAACAGAAAAATAAGAGCTATATAACAATTTGTAACATGCTGAATAATGCAAAATCATCAGACGATAGGATGGTATAGGCTACTTGATATAAGCACCGTTAACGTCCTGTGATGTTGAAAGAAGCTTTTCGCAGTTCAAAAACTGTCTGAGTGATCGACGACGGCGTTTGACATTCGATAATTTAAGAATGTTAGTAGTGCAGTGCAATTCAGCTTGTGATGGCTCTGAAGCTATGGATGAATCATAAAGGCAAGTTTCTTCTAACTATATTAATGTTTCAACATATTCCTCATATTTGTATATTGTCATCTGCTAGACCTTAACGGAGTGTTGCATTTGTCATTTTTAGGCTGTACTCTTCGAGTGGTTTGTTTACGTCGGAAGTCAACACAGGCACTGGGCATACAGCTGTATAACGTCTGTGCACACGCAACCTGACGACAAACCGCACAAATCCCTAATCTTTGGTCATGACATTTGACGAAAAAACAACAGTAATTTCGGACGTGCCAATATTCACAATACCGTTATGAAAAGTATTAATCTCATTCCAATGAAACAGGATAATTTACAATCTTTGTAAAAAATTCTTCAACATTATCTTATGTCTCACTAAGGTTACAATATAGTCATGCTTGAACAAAATTTGGTTTGATTTCAACAAATTAATAATGAAACTAAAAATGGAAAACATTTGTAAATAAAACAACCTACATACTTTCACCTTCCTTGATAAAATTCACAATACAGTTAAGTTACTTTACTGTAATACAGACAATATGTTGATAATTGTTTGCTAGAATTATTTACTCATAACCGTTTCAAGATAATCTGTATATGTTTTAAAAGGAGTTCTTCGTCACTCATTTCATTTAGTGTTCTACCCAAGAGCAGGTCTTTCACTACAAATCCAGCTTTCTCAAATCTTTCCTATTTTCTGTCTATCTCTTTGTTTCCTCTTATGATCCACATATCTTAATGACTTCTATCATGTGATATTTTCTTCTGCCCGAACTCTTTTTACGTTCACTATTCCTCATTGCTAAAAGGTAGTGCTGCTCTCTTCCATTGATGATTTCCAAGTATTATAGAAGGATTAAGATGAAATAATTGTTTTATCTTAATAACTATTAAAAAAATTGCTCTTTCAGTAGGCAGTTTCTTTTCAGACAGTGACTGAACCATTTTTTTTTCCTCTTCCTGATCATTTTCAGCATCACTCTTTCTTCACCCTCTCTTTCCAACACAGCTTCATTTCTTATTCTCTCTGTCCACTTCACACATTCGATTCTTCTCCATTTCCACATTTCAAATGCTTCTGTTCGCTTCGCTTCACATCGTCGTAATGTCCATGTTTCTTCCCCATATAATGCCACTCTCCATACAAAGCACTTCACTAGTCTCTTCCTTAGTTCTTTTTCCAAAGGTCCGCAGAAGATGATCCTTTTTCTATTAAATGCTTCCTTTGTCATTGTTACATTCCTTTTGGCTTCCTGGCTCACGTTACTGCTTACAGTACACCCCAAATATTTGAAACTGTCCACTTGCTCTATTACCTCATTTAGAATTCGCAATTTTATCTTCTGTTTTTTCTTCCTATGGTCATGCCAAGTTCTTCGTATCTTTACTATTTATCATTTATTTTAGTTTCTAACATTTCTTTCAGTGTGGCAAATGATTCCCACTTCTGCTTCCAATAGTGCTAAAGTTGTTTCGTTCTCTGAAACAGGCGTTGTCATAATGTAGTTCCAAAGTGGAACGAATATTTTGTAGAAACAAGTATTTTGTACACTACCGTTCAAAAATATGACTTACGATTAGGCTAAGCGAGCTTTATAACCACGGGATAAGTAAGAACCAAAGATTTAATAAATTGAAAATTTTGAAATAATTCCGATAGTTCTCAAGAGGCGGCAATATTTTTGGAATGGGTAAAAAGTGTTGGGGAAAATGATGATGTAGATTAAGTATAAATGATTCTCAAAATTGACAGTATCAGCGGTTTCCCGCTAAATCTAATGTTTCTTTTTTTAGAATCTTTAGAGGGGGATGACAATTTGAATTCTATAACGCGGGTATATTTATGTACTATTAGCTACACCGACTGTTATCTTCGCTATCTTAGAATTTATAACTAAAGAAACCACACTTACATGAACAAATTGTCGATTATTATCGATTAGTAGGGATCAGGTATCTTTGAATACCAATGTACTATCTTAGAACAATGCTGTTATTTTGGAATTGTTCCGAAATTATTGTTATATTATTTCTTCCCCACTTCTAGAGAGAAGTGTACATTTAATACATAAAAACTAACGACTCTCAAAGAAAAAGTATAGGACTACTACTACGCTATCACTTCATTTCCCAACCCTAACACGCCACAGCTATTAAAGAGATTCGTGCAGGTGATAATATTTTTATCATCTTTTGGCCAAAACTGGCGTTCAAAGATATCTGACCTCCAATTTTCTGATCATGTAAGAGAAACTTTTTAATCAAGGGACAAGTCAGTCAGAAGCAAAGATATAACAAATTGGGAAAATTTAAAATAGTTCCGCCAGTTTTCAATAAGTGGCCTATTATTGGGACAGACAAAAAGTATTTGAGAAAATATTGATGTAAATTAAGTATAAATTATTCTGATAATTGGCAGTATCAATGGTTTCCCCTAGATCTACTGTGTTTACTGTCATTAAGGAGGACGGAATTTTTATTTTTTATAATAATCTCCTGGACTAGTTGTCTCATGAGTGATGCCTTTTTGGTATCATTTCTGGGGTCCTGATCTGTCTTCGGACAGTTGACTAAAACAATAACGCGGGTATATTTTTGTACTGTTGGCAACATTGACTGTCATCTTCGCTATTTACAGGAATAAATTATCTATCACTATCAATTGGTAGGGGCAAGGTATCATTAAACGGCAGTGTATAAGCTCCTCTATATAAGGCACCCTAGAAAAATGATCAAGACTCAATTATTTGGACATTTGAGATGGAGGAAGCATTTCAAGAATGCTAGGAAATCCTACAAATATCACATTAGCTTCCCTTTCAAATGAATAGGATTTATCCACCGTGACTAATGCGTCGAATGTTGCTATTGGGGGAGCAATGCACAATCTTCAAGGAGGTCTTAGTATTCCAGTATGTTTTTTTTTTCAAAAAAGCTCTGTCAGGCTCAACGCCATTATTCAACATTATGGCAGAGAATTGCTTGCTACAATAATATGCAACTATTTCAAAATTCTCATATCCTAGTAGGAATAAATTTCAAGATGTACACTGATCATCGCTCCTTGATTCATGCATTATCTCAATGCAATGACAAACTATCACCACGTCGCTTGAACTATATAAGTCAATTCACTACAAATATTCAGTATGAGAAAGAAATCGACACTGCTCCTGCAGATGCTCTTTCTCGCATAGAAACAACCATCGAACGTACCATAACATAAGCTGACATCGCAAGTGCGCAACAATCAAACAATGAGCTAACTGAATTTATCAAAACTTCACGCAGTCTTTGCCTATGCAAACTTCATTAAAACATGCAGCATAATTGCACTGTGATACATCATATAATAAGATCTTATGTTCTGACACAACATAGGTTTGTCATGTATAACATTTCCACGTCATCGCACAAACTGGAAGCAGAGCTTCTTCACATTTTAATAACTGAGCACGTGTTTTTGACCACAAATGCAAAAATATATTAAATCTTGGGTTCACCAATGTCATTTTTGTCATTCATCAGAGATTCATTGTCATGAAAAATCAAACTCGTTCAGTTGTTAAGGGTAAACAAACACGTAATTGTGGCAAAAATTAAAAATTTTATATTTCTTTAATAAATGGTACATACTTTTCTGTATTAAATACTGAAATATTTTGCTTGTCCGAAGGACCTAAGTGGTCTTCAAAATTTAAATACCACAGTGCGGTGCAATATGCCATTCCTCCCTTTCAGTAGGCATTTTGGAGTTTCTGTGTCATAGAAATGTTCTTGGAATTTAGACAGACAAACTATCTATTTTTTGGCTTAAAAGTCGATAATGTGTTAAATTGGAAAAATCACATTAAAGAAATTACCTCCAAACCTAATTCAGCATGTTTTGCTAAGAGATCTGTGCAAGAGACAGTAAATATCAATACATTATACTTTGCTTACTTCCACTCGGTAATGAGTTTTGGAATAATATTCTGAGGAAATTCCACAGATAGTAACAGTATATTCCTACTACAAAAAAGAGTAATTAGAATAATAGTAGGTGCCAAATCTAGGGATTCGTGTGAGATTATTAAAATAAAACTACAAATAATGCCCATGGCTTGTAAGTATAGGCTATATTTTCATTAATAATCTTCCTCGTAGGTAATAGTGAAAACATTGTAACTAATTCACCAGTTCATAGCATAAATCGTCGGTTTCATGGTAAAAGTGACCAAATCACATTCCAAGACTTCTAAGCATTATGAAAATTTAAATCATAATGTTATATAGGCCCTATTATTTTAATGTAATGAAGTGCATATGATATTTCCATTCTGATATTCTGCGTCATCATACGATGAAAGAGAGATGCCGGAGAGAATTTTTCTCCATTCCATTACTCTTTCATCATAATTTTATATTAAAACTAATATTATAGCACATTTACCTTCAAAATAATTTATTACTAACATCTAAAGAAGTACTGTTACCTTTGGACGGATCATTAAACCTTTAAATGCCTTCTCCCAACAATGTTGCATTTTTAACTTGGTCACTTTTACCAAGAAACCGACGAAATACGCGTCAAAAATAATTTTCATACTCCATCGGCAAGTCTATCGTGCTATTTAAAACGCGTGAGTTATGTGGCGGTAAAAATTTGTAATATAAAAATGAAACTCAAAACATTAGATTATTTAGGGCCAAATTAAAGAAGTATCTAATTTCTCACGCCTTCTATTCTGTAGGTATATTCATGATATTCAACAGCGCTTCATGAAATTGATACTAAAACTTTGTGTTGTACTAATAGACTATATTGTAAACCTCTTCTGTATATATTTCAGCTAGATCGTGATTATAAATTAAGACATTATAATACTATTAAGATTTTTTTTCGCTTGACTTGTTCCATATTCTAGATGTGAAACAATGTACGAATACCATGGAATATTAATAAATACAATACAATACAATACAATACAATCTGACCAGTGCTAGGGAGGCTGTGGCTTACTACTTCCTAATTGATATGGAGAACACTTAGTGCACTGCATGAGGTGAGATATTAGAGAAATAGTACTATAATTTCAAACATCGTTTTCCGTAACTTATATTTATCAATGCTTATGTACTTAGTCTCTGCAATTATTAGGAGTAAAAATATGAAATTTTGCACACAAGCTTAAAACTGTGTTATCTATAATTCCCTGCAATAATTTTGATTTTTTAGTATTTGTGAGTTTTATACATTAAAAAACTTAGACAAAATAAATAAAAAGTGTTTCATAACTACTTTTTTTAATGATATAAAGCATAAATAAATTATTTTGATGCAGGGAGCTGTTATTTGAAAAATAAGAACTATCCATTATTCATAAAATTCTAAAAAAAAATTGTAGGTAAAGACAACCCTGTTTTAAACTAATGTTTCAAATTTAATGATCCTAAGTCCAAAATGTGAAACTTATAGGCAATTCAGTAACATAATATTATTTCTCATCCGTCCTCCCTTTAATCCTGATGAGCGTTTTGCACACATCCATTTCTACG
Source organism: Periplaneta americana (assembly GCF_040183065.1). Classification (NCBI taxonomy): domain Eukaryota; kingdom Metazoa; phylum Arthropoda; class Insecta; order Blattodea; family Blattidae; genus Periplaneta; species Periplaneta americana. The sequence goes on from NC_091124.1 coordinate 110,845,102, forward strand.
TAACAAGACCTCTTTAGATATCCCAAGGAAACACCTATCCTCTAACTTGTATACAGATTTTAAGCGATGGATAGAAGCCTTTACAATGGAAGATCAGACAACTGATGCCATTGCATGAACAATTTCCCATAACTCTATATCAAGATTCGGTGTTCCAAATGTTATCGTAACCGATAAAGGCTGAAACTTGATATCTTCCATCTTTCGACACGTCTCCTCGATTCTTGACATTGAATTGCGACATAGACTACCACCAATTATCATCCACAATGCATTGGAATTATCGAGCAGCAGCTGAGGTCTATCAGGGCACCATATATCAATTACATTAGCACCAACATTAAAATGTGCTGACAGCTTCGACGATTATTTCAAGATGTTCGCCATGATCAATCTGCTTGACAAACAAATGAAAAGTCTTTTTGGAACAAAAATTTATAACATTCCATACATGTATATCTACAATTTGGTAGCATCCAACACTCATTACATCCTCCTTATATTGGACCACACCAGAATTAAAGCGTGGCATCAAGACTCGCGCGTTAGTATTCCATCCAGGGGTCCTTGTTCGATTCTCAGGCAGGTTGTGATAGAATTTGTGGTGGACAAAGTAGACAGACGTTGGAGAGAATTTTTCTCGGATACTCCTGTTTCCTATTTCAAACCACCAAGATCCCACCTCCTCCTTATTTCATCTACTTCACCTACAAAAGCGGTAATTATAAATAGGCTGGGGTGAAGTTTTAGCTTCAGTACAGGTTTCAGATGCTGACATAGAACGGGCTCGAGGCTCCAGACCTAGGGCTATTAGGTATTCGAATACGAATGAAGTTTGGTTTATCAGGGACAAGACAGCATGGCTCCGCTGTCAACATTCGGGTCATTTGTCTACCGTGAACAATTATGTCGTCTATGGCGCACAATGGGCCAATACAAGCCTAAGTGTGTGAATCCATCTCGGATATGGCGCTTTACAAGTCAGCCAACCATTAGCAATACGTTTAGTTCTCATTTTCCATTTATACTATTTTTAAATTTAATTGGAGATACAAAAATTGCCTTCGAGTTTCCCGCTACATGACGGAAAGAAGCCGTTCCACGGTGGTTGAAGCATGACCTTGGATGTGTTGTGGACGAAAATGCGTCTACTCCCTAAGACTTCCATGTCCTGCCGCTCACTTATCTGCGCGAGATGATAAGGCCATGCTTGAACTACGGTGAAACGGCTTCTATATATTTTTTTCAGAAACTTGAATTTCAGGACGTTACGCTCGTACATTTCTAACGATATTTTTAAACCAAAGTCAGTTATTTACAATTAGTAGAATTCCTGGTCATGCCTTCCAGGAGCGTTGGGTCGCCGCTTAAGATAACGGAAGACATGCATAAGACAGGGAACAGGATATTTACACTTATTTCATACTTACCGTACTTATGAAAGAAATATAAATATCCAGTTCTCTGTAGAAAATCTAAGCCAAGTGCACTACATTTGTATCCTTATATGACTACAGCTAATTGTATGATAAAATACTAAATCTATGCCGATATAATTTCGGATTATACTTCCAGTTCATATACAGTACGTCATGTATTGTTATTTTCATTTTTATTGCTTATTTTGCGACGTTTTATCAACTGTTATGGTTAACTAGCGCCTGAGTGAGATGAAAATGATATTGCCTGCGAAATGAGTTCAGAATCCAGCATTTGAAGTTACCTAGTATTTGCTCTTAATGGATAGAGTGAAAACAGCGGAAAAACCTCAACCCGGTACTTTGTTCCAACCTCGATTGGAACCCCGACCCGCTCGTTTCACAGTCAGAAACTGCACTATTTATTAACACGGTTACTGTTTATTGAGTCTGGTTACATTGCTATGCACACGCTTCCATTAAAAGCGAAAGATTGTTGCCTCGCAGCGCTTGTACTATTGATGCTAACTTAATCGGATGGAATACTAGTTAATCCAGTCTCTGTTGAATGTGTTAATTATGTAGACAGAGGAAAATTGGATGGCGGATTTTGAGAGACCGTCAAACTAATCATTATATTAACACGTTAACTTCATATCACTCTTTACGAAGAGGCCAACATAATGGATGTTCATAGGCCATCCTGCTATATTATTTGTATTCAGTTCTCGATACGAAAACATTCAACTACACAGGAACCACGAAGAGCTACGATACGTTCTCAGTCTATTTATTTAAAGCTAAATGAATCAATTTTCTGGAACGTAATCAAGGACATTTTAGTAGTTAGTGAGTGCAACACTCCTTTGGAAATTTTGCTACCACAATTTAGTAATGACGAATAACACCCTCCCGTCACAGTATTACCTTTCTATACGTTATTTTCCTCCAATGTTATAAAATGAAAGAGATAACCAATACATTACAGACTTCATCTTATTTCAAATGAAAAATTACGAGATGTAATCATTCTTTCATTTTCCCAGAAACCCGATATGGGGATCATTCCTGTCGATTTTTAGCGTGAAATTTCTATGGCCGGGGGAAACAGAATGATCGTATGCTCCTGTTTCTGAATCGTAATGATGGATTCATGTTTCTTCCACAGTTACAATATTATCATTTTCAAAATGGCGGCAAAGGACTTAGAAATTCTCACTCTCACGCCAGTCGTTTCTTTTCACCGTACAGGCATTTAGGGATTCATTTGATACATAATTTTCTCATTTCAAACCATTATCTACATTGTGAAAGACACTTTCATTGGAATTTTTTTTAGTATCTGATATATGTTTGAACCTAATTCGTCGATCTTTCAAAATTATGTCGTTCACGGCATCAATAATTTCTGGAATGGCCATAGATGCAGATCTTTCAACATGATTATTACACTCCGCTCTTCCCCTTTTAATTTCAGCATTCAGTTTTTTATTAGTGTACGAAGGACAATGATAACTCAATGTAACCACCATTTCACCATATTCGCATTAACTTCCTTGCAAGACATCTCTTTCAGAAAAAGGTAACCTATCACCAACCAAAACGCAATAGTAGTTTTATGTGATATGTTTAATTTCTTTAAGAGTTCACAATATCGAAGAAAGTGAACTTTGTTTATATCACTAAATATGGAATAATGTAAAATAATCATTAAAGTTATAAAATTGTTTTAAACAGTTGTTTGAACATTCAAAATTTGAGTGTGGTTTATCCTCAGTTGTTACACGAGGTTTATTTGAAAAATTCATAGCCTGACATAAAAATTAACAATTTTTATTTCTCAACATAATCCTCCCCTTCGAGATTCGCACACTTCACACAACGGCACTGAAACGCTGCTATACCTTTCCTGTACAAAGATTTCTAGAGGTTTGCAAAAAAAAAAAAAAAAGCTGCAATAAACTCTTCATTGCTTTGACGAAAACTTCTTCCCAGACAAGTGAGTTTTGAGCTTCGGAAAAAGAAGGAAGTCTGAGGATGCGAGATCTAGTCAGTACGGGGGGGGGGTGAAAGGCAAAAACACGAATCATATTGTAGTTGGTGTAGTTTAGCAACCACGATCGCAGACGTATGAGCATTTGTATGTCATTATGAAAAAAAAAAAACACTTTGTTCTTAGCCATACCCGGCACTTTTCGCTAATTTTTCCTTTCAGTTGCTCCAAGACATTAATTGAATAATAGTCTGCAGTTATTGTTCTCCCCTTTGCTTTTGCATTCTTTCGAGGCGGAGAATCATTGTACTTCCATTGTTTCGACTGCTATTTGACTCTGATATGTAGTAGTGGATCCAGTTTCATCAGCGGTCCCAAACCGCGTAAAAAATAGATTCACGAGTCGAACTAGACAATCCCTCGAAATTTGACATCGGACGTGCTTTTGTTCCGGTATTAACAAACGCAGAACCCACCTTCTGGAGGTTTTGGACACGCCCAAGACATTGACTAAGATGTGGCGCACCAGTTCAGTCGAGATACGCACAACCTCTCTTATTTCCTGCACTTCCAGTCCACAGTCATTTAACATCACATCGTGGATTTTTTGTATGCTACCTTTACATGTTGCTGTTATTGGACGTCAATTGCGAGGATCGTATTCCACATTCTCTCGACCATGTTTAAATAGTTTCACGGATTTTTTCACAGTCGAAAATACTGGAGCGGATTCCACCAGTGTAGTATCCATGTCTGCTATAGTTTCTGTTGTACTCATTCCCTTCTTTACGAAATATTGAATGACAGCAGTAAGCTCGGTATTTTCCATTTTTGCCAATCTGTTCGGCGCAATAAATTCAAAATTAAACTACATACACAAAATGAAGCCAACAGAAAATGAGGTTTTAGTGCTTGAACTAACGGAAAATGACCGCTAACAATAGCGGCATTGTGGACACATTTTCAATACCTTCCACGTGTCAGTCCACGAACTTTTCAAAGCCATGATTCCGGGCTATTTCTGTCCCATTCTCAGTAGAGTTGTGTGCTGTAATAAAATTATGTGTATGAAATAATTTACATTGTTCAATATATTTTTAAGATAATCTGTTTTAATGTAATTATTATATTAACACAAGCAAATCTAAGTGATGATAAATATCGTAAAATTACTTCAAATTTCAAATACACATACCAATGAAAACATGTTTGCCATATTCTTCATTTTACACACATTGTTTACATTTTTACTAACTTAAGGTAATTTTATTGTAATATTCAACATGATTTAGGATAGGACAGCACTAACCCCGAAACATGTATGTATGTATAACAGCAGAGAATCAATCACACTCAAATTTTAAGTGTTCTAACAACTAAATATCTTTAACTGTTTTATAATTTCAATGATTATTTTATGATTTAATTGTGAACATCGTAAAAAACGTAACCTTATTGTCTATTTTACGATATTACTAAGAACTCTTTAGCGAATATCATACGCTTTTCTCTAGTTTCCGCTTCCACTTCCGTTTTTAACGAAAGACCTACGCCATCCAAACCGTATATCAATATCCCTTATATTAGCAGCAAATACGACATGTGTACTAGAGTATACAGAGCAGCGGATAACTGAGGCACTGTATACAAAATCTGTAGTAGTATACAGTACATACAATGCATGAGTAATCTCTCTTGCGAACACCATTGCATGTCAGAACTAGCAACCCTGAAAATTCCCCCAAGTCAAATGGAGTAAAGCTGCCGTGTGAACATCTCACACATGTTCGTTACGAATTAAACCATCCTAATTTACTCTTTCACTCTTCAAAGCATTGTGTACAGGTTTAAGGTAGGCCTATTTAAATATAAATCTGTAATTGAATGTACCACGTTAAACAAAAATGTATCACATCTGGCCTGTGGTGTTAACAGCAGTATTGTGCAGGAGTTGCGCCAACAGTTCAAGAATGAGCTATTCCGACTATCTCTATACTATGTTTGCTTCGCAATTGGTTCGCCTATTTGCTCAACAAACAAGGGTCTTTGGGTCATTAAGACATCATGAACCGGACGCCAGTCATTACACACTGTTCTACAAACACAGCACCAGACCACAGCACAGGTCCATTCTGTTATCTCGTTAAGGAAGCAGCAGCTACGCAAATTGACTCTCGATTCTAGTGCAGATACCACGGATCCAACCTTGATGTCTTCACATCACTTCGTATATAGGGCATCCTATCTTATGTTATTATCAGGGCCCAGATTCTGATGACATGTCAGCTTTCTTTCCATTTTTTTATAAATCCATTTGCGACGTCCACATTCTATAAATCTATAATTTTTAAGTCTATTTTTGTCATTTTTGTCACTGTCTGGTGTTAGGCCATTTTTAAAAGCTATATGTCATTTCTAGGTAATTTTATCAAGTTTTGGGTCAATATTTTCGTCATTAACGGGACTTCATAAACGCAATCTGCTTTCTGCATTATATTTTGTCGTATTTACATTGATCTACTGGAAGAAACAAACAGAAACATACGATAATATTTATCTCATCGCGTCGAGTTTTCCTCTGGTTCCTCCGTACAGAAACGAAGGAACAAAAATGGTAAAGATTATACCCAGTATTTATCGAGCCTTAAGAAGTGCATAATGACATCAGCAGCGGATGACAAGACGTAGGCGTTTAAATGTAGCCGATCTGCAAAGTGATTGCCTGCCGGAAATAAGAGCTACGCGACTATGATACACTAGGTGACTGACTTTACAACAATGAAATTTGTAATTCTAATTTATAATTTACAACAATGAGACATTCCTTGTCATGCGAAAGTGATTATGAGACCCTTTAACCTTTAATTGCAATAACGTTTTCCGTGAAGAAAGTTCCAGTCACAATATTTTAGTTACAGGTACTGTTAAAAAAGAAAAATAGAAAAAAAAATAACCGTTCCAATATTAACATTATTATGCCTAAGGTTAAACCTTCCAAAGCATGACATTTAAGACAACTTGTTTCAGAGTTCGGTGAGGAAATATTCTCTACAGATGTTGAAATTTTATTTTGCGAAGTGTGTGAAGCTAAAGAATTTACGGATAAGCGGTTTACTGTGCAGCAGCACAATATCCGCGATAAGCGTGTACACTTGGTCAAAATGAAAGTGGCCGTCTCTTGAACAGCGAAAATGTTCTAAGTCCCTTCGGGTCAGCGTGCGGTTCACTACCTAAACCTCCGTGCGCAGCTTTAGTTAACTCCATAATACAAGGCGCTCATTTGGGCTACCTCCACAGCATGCTTCGAATCTCCGTAGTGAATTTTTTGTTTTGTTCTTTATTTTTTTACAATCCTTTTAGTGTAATACAATCAAATAATTTTGCTTATGTTAATTCATGTTACTTACAGATAATTACAAAATTGGTGAACATTTGTGGTTATAATTCCAGGAAATCAGGATATATTTTGTCATCAGAATTATGGTTCTTCTTCTTGTTTACAAATATTACGTTTAGGCCAACTTGCAAATTATTTATTTCCAATTATTTAACCGTCAACATATTATTTACTGAATATTCCTAGGCAATAAAGTGCAAAGCAGCAGCTATTAATAAAATAATTAACATAGCATTTTAATACCTCCACAGCATGCTTGGCGTGGAGCAGAGATTAAGCTACTTAACTTCTATGTAGACAGTTCGAGTTGGAAGCTCTGTAATGAATTTTTTGTTTTGTCTTTTCTTTTATTTTTTGCAGCTCCTTTTAGTATAATATAATGAAATAATTTTGCTCATGTTAATTCATGTTACAGATAATTACAAAATTGGTAAACATTTGTGGTTACAATTCTGGAAAATCAGAATATATTTTGTCGTAAGAATTATGGTTTTTCTTCCTGTTTAGAATTACTACGTTTAGGCCCTGATGATCACGGATTTAGATTAGTATAATAATCGTATTCCCTGTAGCACAACTTGTTAATTAATTATTGCCAATTATTTAACTGTCAACATATTTACTGAATGCTACTGAGGCAATAGAGTGCAAAACAGCAGGGATTAATAAAATAATTCAAACAGCATTTTAATATGAAAGCCCCTAATTATCGTCTTTACTGTTACTTCCATTTAGCCTCAAAAGTTTCTATTAAAAAAATAATAATAAGCGAAAAGTAGTGTAAGGATAAAAAATTTTCACTCATGCATTTAAAAGCAAACAAAAAAAAAAAAAAGTTTAATAATACCACGAAAATTTGAACTTGGCACTTCACGAACAATTAGCTATCGCTCTACAAACTACGCTGAGAGTTTCACTACAGTCAGTATGGCATTGTAACGAGCAATGGTGATACTCCGCTTGAGAACCTGTTATACAGTATATAGTGTTTGTGTTACAATATTCACTGTTTAAACACTCTGAACGATCTGTCTGTTTTGAACCACTTATATGAATTATTTTCTCGGAAGATTTTAGTGATTAATAGTTGTGTTCTTCATTATAACTACTAGAAGTATATACAAAGCCTGTCTGTCCAAAGCGCTCACGGAAAAACCCGATTCGAGCTTCGTCTCTCAGACGCCGTCCACTTTCATTTTGACCAAGTGTACGCGCTATTCAGAACGCGAACAAGAAAACCTCTCAGCTGGTAATTGGAAAAAGTGTACCTGCAAATATAACATCATCTTCTGTGTTTTTTTAGGGATTTCTGCGATGCTCTTTCTTTAGCTAATATTGCTTTATGGAAATTATCGAAAAGTGAATTCAAGGATTTTCTACAACAGGTCATCCTATCCCCGACGAATCAATTTTGAGAAATAACTATGTACCTGTATGCTACAATAATACTCTGACAAGAATCAGGGACCAACTTGACGGAAAGAAGATTTTTAATTCCATCGACGAGACACCCAAGATCGAGACCCGGTGCGTAGCTAGAAGTCGAGGGCCAATTAAAGTATTTCTGCTCACAGCCATTCCACTATTTGCCCACTTTTCGGCAAGTCCATGTTTCTCCTATGGCCTGATGGTATACGGCACGACGATGTCCTGCTCTTCATCACTGATGCTGCGCCACACATGGTAAAAGCAGCCAAGTCCATCATGTCATTTTATCCTAAGAAGATACATGTAACATGTTTGGCTCATGCGTTTTCTCAGAGTAGGGGACAAAGTGTGGCGACACCTTTCTGAAGTAGATAACCTAGTCTCAAACACAAAAAAATCCTTGTGAAGGCCCCATAGCGAAAGGAACTCTTTAAATCCCTAGGTCCGGACGTTCCTCTGCCACCGGAACCGTGATCACACGTTAGGGTACTTGGATCGATGCATCCATTTATTATTGTAACAATTTTTAAATTGTTGAAACAGTTGTCGATCCTCTTAAATCGGAGAACGCAAAGTCTATTGAAAATGACCAAGACTTGTATTCAAAGAGTGAACTGGAGGATAAATTAGCATACATCAAGTCATATTTTGTGTTTATATCACCAGCTATAGCGCAACTTCAGAAAAAAGGATGGCTCTAGTGGATTCAGTGGCACTTGTAAAGAAAATACAACTAGATATGGACAGAGGATTAGATGAAATTGAAAAAATGGTGACAAGTAAGCTGAAACGTGAGAGATGATGAGAAAAACGCAGATTTCAATACATTGTGCAGAATTCCAAAAGTGCTATCGGGAGAAGTGTTTGACACATCAGATACTGTATTAAACAAGGACTCACCCCCAGTGACCTAGTGTACTTCAAGTATGCACCCATTGTTTCTTCGGATGTGGAGAGGAGCTGCTCTATGTACAGTTGTCAAAAGAAAAAGTGGCCCCTCTCTAGACACAAAGTTCCCTTCGGGTATCTACGCTACAATTCGGAGACAGGCGATGATACATATTGTTGGATCACATGGCCTGATATCTACAGTCAGAATTAAATTTGCGTGTTAATCTGTAGCGTAATTGTAGCGTTTCGGGCAAGTGTTCGTAAAGTCGTGCGTTCGAACACAACCTAATGCTTTCTATGTTTTTTTTTATTTAGGAGAGAGAGATGTATTGTATATAGACCTACTGTAAATTGAATGGTAATATGTATAGCTCAACTGATGAATTGTTTATGATTATAAATTGAATTAATCTACTTGATATTAATTGCACAAATTTGTATAGCTTAATGAAAGTATGCTACTTTGTATTGTATATATTTGTATAGATTTGGCCGATGAATTGTATATGCTTTAAATTGAATAGTAATCTATATAGCTCTACTGATAAATTGTTTGTGTTTGTAATTTGAAGTAGTTTGCATGATATGTATTATCAATTTCTGTATATCACAACTGGTTGAATTGTTTATGCCTTAAATTTAATTAAATTGTTTTGTATTATAATATAGCTCAACTTATGAATGATCGTTTGCGTTTGTAAATTTAATAATCTGATTGGCTATGTATTGTATACTTTTAGTAGAGCCATCGATGTTGCTCAGTCGACAGACTCGCTGGGCTGCTGATCCGGAGCTGCGTTCGGGCTTGGGTTGGATCCCCCTTTGGACTTTGGTTTCTTCGGAGGTTTTCCCCAGCCGTGGGACTGAAGCCGGATGGTCTATGACGAGTCCTTGGCATCAACCCCTTTGATTTGATTACCTGGTTGGGTTTTTCCGAGGTTTCCCCCACCGAAAAGGCAAATGCCGGGTAATATTTTGGCGAATCCTCGGTCCTCATCTCATCTCACTACATCTCGCCAAAATGTAAAAAAAATGTAAAAAAATTGTACAAAATTGTAAAAATTGTAGAAAATTACTAAATTGTAAAACTATAAAAATTTGTAAAAATTGTAAAATGTTGACATGTTCCACATCTTAAAGCTTCATTGCTCATGTAAGATCTATGGAATAAAATAAATGAATGAATGAATGAATGAATGAATGAATGAATGAATGAATGAATGAATGAATGAATGAATGAATGAAAGAAATGTAATTGATCCTGTTTCTTTTATGATTGCTTTAGTAATTAATATCAGGTTCATGAATGTATTATGCCATGACTTTGTCATTATTTATTATGACATTATGGCTGCAAATGGAAAGAAAAAAATATTTTATTCTCAACAAAAATATCTTTCGTGGCATAAAAAAAACAAACTTACAGGCGTCTGCCTTAAAAAAATTAAAGCAATTAAAAGTTCAAAAAAACAAAAAGCCACCATTCAAATTTAGTCCATCTTCTTCCCATCTAAATCACTTCTTGCAGTTGAGTGGGCATGAAATCGACTAGTGTTTTCAAATACGACTGTTCTCAGCAATGGCATCCCAGGCATCCTGGACGAGCTTCCACAAATCATCAGGACGTCTTGGAGGGGGGATTGGGTCAATGTTTCCGCATATGATTCTTTACTTGAGCCCACATATTCTCCAAAGGGTTCAAGTCCGGAGAGCGACGAGGCCAGTCTATCAATTCGATATCCTGTCTCCTTGCAAACCAGTCCCGAATCAATTCAGATGTGTGGACTGGATGATTTCTTCAATTACAGTAGGATATAAAAACCTAGCATAAATAACCATATAGCGTTCCAGCAACCGTTGATATTTTTGCTGGTTAAATTTCCCGCGAATGCGCTGGATTGTGCCCACTCCACGACGAGAAATCCACTCCGAACACGACACAGATATTCCACCACTGCGGGCACGCATGGCAGCATGTCTGTGGTCGAATCGGGTACCATGGAGACGATATACAAGAGTGAGTCCTTCCTTTGTAGTAGAAAAGGTGACTTCATCTGAAAGGATTACTCTTTTCCAATCCCGATCACCATTTCCCACTGCAAAGTCTAAACGCTCCTCTATATGCTCCTCCTTATGAACTTCCCTAGGAATGGCACGTCGAGATCTCAAATTGGCGGCCCTTAAACGATTTCTCTCGGTCTGGTCATGTCCAGGGAAATTAACAACTGCCTTCAAAGTAGCAGCGGTATGAAAGGAATTCCTTTCAACCTCTGCCACTAATTTGGCGTCCTGTAGTGGTGTTGAAATTTTCCTTCTACCACTCTCAGCTTTTCGGCCAAAAATTGCCGAGCGTTGATAATTTTGCACCCATCTCCGGCCTGTCGTTTCTGAAACGTTGAAACGCCTACCTGTCTCGGATGCCGAAAAAATAAGATGAATCACAGCTCGTATTATACTTTCTTTCGTTCCTGCACCTCTTTGTGGAGCCATGTCAGTCAAAGTGGCAGGCAGAAATGGCGTCGTGATTTCTCCAGAGAATTAGCCTCTACCTAGATCTTAAAATAACAGCAAACCATTCATTATACTAAAAATATATATTCTTCAATTAGGAAATAATAATATAAATACTTGTTAGACTCTTATTAATAACTACATCATTTTTAAAAATAAAGTCCACAGAGTTAAGTAGAATATAATTAATGATTGCTGGTGTTACCACTGCTGCTGTTGCAGCTGGTATTACAACTATAATATATTATTGTCATAAACGTAACCTTTTTATATCATTATTAAATATTCAGAATATAATCTAAAAGAATGTTCAGTTGTAGTGTTTCTGACAATGCGATGAATTACGTTGATACCAGGTAAATGACATACCTCAGTCGGAAGAACGTAGGAACGTCGGAAGTCGGGAAAGTCGGAATTCAAATGTCAACGTATCAGGCTCAAATTCTAGTGACTCCTTTCCAATTTATTATGTTACAGGATAGTATAATGAAATAATATAACAATATAAGAAGAAAAAACTAACAGTCGTATTAGGCAGCTGTATTATTCTAAACCTAACATTAAATTGGTATTACTTATAGGCCTAACGTTAACGAACGATAACAGAATACAAATTATAATTTGAATATTAATCATATCGCTAACGAACATTAACAGAATACAAATGATAATTTGAATATTACTTATATCGCTGATGAACGATAACAGAATACAAATGATAATGTGAATATTATTTATATCGCTAACGAAAGATAACAGAATACAAATGATAATTTGAATATTATTTATATCGCTAACGAATGATAACAGAATAAAACATATGATAATTAGGATATTATTTATATCGCTAACGAACGATAACATAATGCAAATGATAATTTGAATATTATTCATGTCACTGAAGAACGATAACAGAATATAACAAATTACAACTTGAATATTATTTGTATCGCTAAAGGAACAGTAAAATATAAACAACTTGAATATTGTTCATATCGATAAAGAACGATAACAGAATATAAATGATAATTTGAGTAATACAGTATTTATATCGCTAAAGAACGATTAAAAAATAAAATGAAAACTTGAACAAGGCCCGAACTCATAACTTTCGAATCATTAAGCGAACAATCTACCGCTGGTCTACGAGACGCAGATATGACATGATTCCATAGTTCCGCAACTGCTTCTAAAAGCACATGCATCGTGTAACATCGACGTGACCCGAAGTGGACTTAGAAAATATTTGCTGTTCACGAGTGCGACCACTTTTTTTTGACAACTGTACAAAAGCATCCTGACAGACAATTGGCGGTCATTTACCTTCGACCATCTCCGTATGTTCACAGTGATCTACTGCATTGCTGAATAAGGTACGGCTCATATGATTGTTTTTGTTCATAAAGCATTAATTACTCGGCTACTGTAACTCAACATTTCAAGTCCTATTTTTTTTTATTCTTTACAGAAATTTCAAAGAGGAAAATGATGCTCTGAGACTATAGATTTTTAATTAATTATTCAAATTACCTAATTAATTAGTTAATTTTGTCTCAGCTTTCTACTTTTATAATTGTTAGAAACTAAGTATGTATATGTCTGCTAATTTAATAATCTTTACTCTATTACTTCGGCACTGTACTTTAATATAAACAATTATTAATTAAAATAAAAATGCGAATTTTTATGTGATTTTTTGTAATTATTATGTCATTTTCATTAAATGTTAGAGATATTTTATAGAACACTTTTCAAGAATGTTTAGGTCATCAAAATCCGGGTCCTGCTTATTAACAATTTTTTGCTGAGACCGAATGTTAGCACTGTGGTCTACAAATAAGAGCAACGTAGTTTAATCGCTGACAGAAAAGCAGAGATGTGTTGCATTTATTTTAAAAAGAGAATGGTTATATTCACTTGCTTTTATTCTAGCAAAGGCTAGAGAATCATGTAGATTATTTTTAAAAAAATTAGAGATTCTAACCTTAACAAATCAATACATATACTCTACAATAAATTTCCTCTTATGTAATAAAGAAAATTTTCCAACTAACTCAGCCATACATAGTATAAATACCCGCAGAAGGAATGATTTTCATACGCCATCATCAAATTTATCATGCTTTCAAAGGGGAGTACGTTACATGGCGATAAAATTGTTCAATAGTCTTCCTGAAGACATTAAGAATCATAGCCAAAACCCTGCATTATTTAAGACAAAACTAAAAAAATTACTTAATATCTCACACTTTCTATTCTGTAGATGAATTCTTGACATTTCACAGTACTGTGTAAATATTATAATAATATTAAATGGTAAACATATTACATTGTATAAAATATTATTGTTATTAAGGTATTAATTCTGTACATATTTCATATTTGCATTTTATATGTATTGCATTTTATTGTTAAACGTAAGAATTGGACATGTTCTTTATTCTATGCTGCAAAGCAAATGTAAGAATATTATGGAACAAATAAATCTATCTGTCTGTCTGTCTGTCTGTCTGTTTGTCTGTCTATCTATATTAAGCGGAAGTCACACTTAATGTGAACTAACAAGAGGAAGGGGCTTAGAAGTTGAATTTTGGTTAGATATCTGGACTACTAAGTTTATTATCAATGTCTTCTTTAATAATGGTGATGAAAATAATAAAATAATACTATAATTGCCTACTGAGCGATGCCTTACTGCTGTCACTTTTGGTGTTCCAAATTATTTTCCGTGAGATGACTAAACTGGCTCTCAGCAAACGCCATGAGCAGAGCTATGAAGAGGTAGCAGTAAAAGCTGTGTTGAAGAGTGAAAGGAGTAATGAAGTAAACGTCCACCTACAGTTGTACGTAAGCAGCAGTACCTAAGTCATTAATCATGAATACTATAATTTGTAAGGGAGAGTGAAGTATACACAAATGTGTTCATTGTACAATGTTCACGTTTACATTGTCGTGTTGTAATGAACTGGTATCACTGGAAATTAATTTGTTTAAATTAAAGTTAACAGGGTCTGCACCAAAATCAAACTGGTAATAGCTCATGAGAAGAGATTTGAAAAATCTAAATAACTTTGTCTCTAACATTCACCGTTTTAGATAAAATTGTTCTGTTTCTATGAAACATTTGGCAACATCATGACTACTGCAATAATTCTAGCAAGCACGACTTGTAGTTCGTACCTTTCCTTCCTCCTCTGCTGCACCATCGCTGGAGATGGCTGTACTCACAAGGAAGGCTCACCAAGTGATAGTGGATTTTCACAATGGTTTTCCCCCTATTCTTTCCATTTGAAATAAGAAATCTCCCGATAAATCATTACATCCAGAGGAGGCCTAGTCTTCGACATATGATTTTTCAAAGTAATTTGCTTGGAAAAATTTTATTCGGAAGTTCTCTGATAGATTTTTATTACTTGGCACGAATGTTAGATCGCATCAGAGAGATGTGAAAAACTGCAGTTCTTAACATATAATCAGTTTTTATCTCCTAGATATGTAAGTATGTTTAAATATGACTGCTATAAAGTCGGATACCTTTACAATAAACCTGATATATTCGTCACTCCTGTAGAATTCTGTTTTCACGTTCATGTATAGAGCTAGCTGCTCTAAAGCTGACTGTTGTGTTTAGTCAACTGTCCAAAGACAGGTCTGAACCTCACAAGTGATTCCAATAAGGCTCCACTTATGAGGCAACTAAGCCAGGAGAAAGTTATTTTGCTAAAATGTTCCTGGTGCAAAGTTTCACTTGTTTTGAACATTTTTACAACGATTTCCACTACTGTGATCAGTACAATGATCAATTTCAGGTATGTTTGCATTTCCATATCACTTTTCATATACTGTTCTATAGTCAATTTCATGAATATTATGTATCTGATATCATTTTCACAACTTATATTATTTTAAGGAGATTTTGATAGATATGAAGCTCTATGAAATTAAGGCCTGATATGTCTAGCACATAGCACTGTTTGCATTAGCTGTTATAGCTCTGAATTGAAGATATTGAAAAAATCATATATCGAAAACTAGGCCCTTTTCTGAAGTGGAAATTTATAGGGAGATTTCTTATTTTAAATGAAACGTATGGGAAAAACTCGTTGTGAAAATCCATTATCACCTGGTGAGCTTTCCTTTTTAGTCGGAGACACGCGACAATGCGCTGCGTTGCAAGATTTATTTTAACGATTTTCGCAAGTATTCAACTTAAATTCATGGCTACACTGTTTAATTTTCCAAAAAAAAAAAAAAAAAAAAAAAAAAAAAACTTTAAAACATTAACTGTTCAGATTATTTTTACCTATCTGTTAGTATAGCAATCAGCCATTTATCTCGGGTCGTTGCCGCAACAGAGCGCTGGAACCATTGGGCAAAGTCTATTTTTTTCCTGCTTAACTGTGCTTCATCGAAGAAAAGTGTAATAAAATATTTAACATGTAGAATGACCTCTTGAATTTTGGTGCATCGGTCCAATTCCACTCTGTGTACAGCCTGAGCCGTAAGTAATGTCAATAATTTCAGGGGGTTATTCTTAGAAATATTTCAAACAAGAAAGTTTAATAAAACTTCGCTAGTTTTTGCTTCCCTTTCGAGATAAAAAATGTTCTATATGAAACACTTTAGAAAGAACCATTGATTGAATTTCCAATAAGCTCAATCAGTTTAAGAGAGCAATGTATTATGATTAAACCGCGGGAATGCGGGCCCTTTACCGTCAAGTTAAGTATGACTGTAGCGTTCCGTGGCGAGTGTAATGAACTGTCAGGTAAGGAACTCACTGTGCGTGCTTCAGACGTACAAGCTTGAGTATATGAATTGCATAATACAATAATCATACATTTCGTATGCTTATCTAATTGATGTGATATCGACGGATCTTTTTCTTTCCAATAAA
Source organism: Periplaneta americana (assembly GCF_040183065.1). Lineage (NCBI taxonomy): Eukaryota > Metazoa > Arthropoda > Insecta > Blattodea > Blattidae > Periplaneta > Periplaneta americana. Next base: position 110,861,637 of record NC_091124.1, read on the forward strand.
GAATTACAACGTGCAACGTAGATTGTCCAAGGAGAAACTTCAGCGTTTATGAGAATATGTTTGCACTGCTAGAAGCTTTTTTTGACATCGCATGAGGTTAATGGAACGTACGTGAAAAGGTTTACATTCATTTAAGTTTTTGTCCTGATTTTTCACCAAACTGTTCAACACTGCATAACCATTATTTTTTATTACACTACGTACTTTGTCATTTACCTTATCAGAATACAGTCCTTGAGGTACCTTGTTACTAGTTTCCGATAATTTCTCAATTAATTTAATACACCCGGACATTTGTGGGCCAAACGTTTCCAGCTGAGTTGTAACTTATGGCAAGTTTCCGTAATTGGTCTTTATGAATTCTAGATTTTGGTGCATATTTTCTGAAATCAGGGATTTTGCTGTTGTAATGACATCTGAATTTTCGCCATCTAAAGCATGAATAACTAGTTTAACTTTATTGTAATGTTCTTCGAAATATAAGGCAGCTTCAAGCCAGGTGCCCCATCTTGTAACTACGGGATGAGGTGGAAGGGAGAGATCTGGTGCAATTTCTCGACGGTAAAAAAATGTTATGTTTTATTTAACGACGCTCGCAACTGCAGAGGTTATATCAGCGTGGCCGGATGTGCCGGAATTTTGTCCCGCAGGAGTTCTTTTACATGCCAGTAAACCTACTGACATGAGCCTGTCGCATTTAAGTACATTTAAATGCCATCGACCTGGTCCGGGATCAAACCCGCAACCTTGGGTATAGAAGGCCAGCGCTATGCCAACTCGCCAACCAGGTCGACCAATTTTTCGAAATTTTAATATTCTTGAAGGGGTTTTGAGAAATATTTTTTTCACATACGTTATAAAACAGTCCACATCGCTATATAAAGCACGAATAGCTTCTGAAACTCTATGCAGTCCGTGCGCCAGACATGTTAAATGCACCATGTTGGAATACCGCTCTTTTAAGTTGTTTTGCTGCCTTAATAATATATGGAGCTGCATCAGTGACGAAACGAAGTACATTATCATATTTAATCCTTTCCGACCATAAAAGGCGCATAGCCTTATAAAAAATTGGACAATAGTTGCATGGCTTACCTTTTCCAATTTCTCTGAAGTTAGCACAAATGTTTTCCCTACACAGTTCTCGGAAAGTATACCAACCACCACATTTGCCACATATCTACCACTTATGTCTGTAGACTCACAAACTGAAACCCATATATTTTCTGATCATTCGCGTTTTCTCGAACTTTGGTAATCGTATTCTGGTACGAAATTGATAGATATTCTTTACGTATTGTTGCTTCTCCTGAAATATGTTGATTTGTGTATATTTTTAGAAATGATCTGAAGTGGGGATTGTCCAAAGTTCTGAATGGAATGTTTGTGTGTACCAACATGTCACATAAGTCTATATTGAATTGTGACCAACTATTAGAACTCAATTGGTTTTTGTTTGAATTTCGTTCAACATTTTCCTTGCGTCCTTTACTATTACAGTGTCTTTCAAAATAGTACTTCTTAATTCGTAATAATCTGAAATTACACACGACACATACCACACTTTCTCCTTCTATAATAGCCTAAATATATCGCGTCCGAATTCTTCTACTAAATTATTCAGTATTGGACTTCGGGAACGAGTTGTTTTAGGCATTGTAATGTGTCATTTCACACACGCAACTCTTCAATATGACAGCTAAACAACTCTGAATGTTTCGGGTTCGATGCACGGAACAGTACGGAGAAAGGCGAGAAAGACTTAAGTCATACTCTATACCCGCCTGCATAGTCAACTGCAATCGCCGTATTATGGCCCGCACTCCCGCGGTCTAATAATAAGTGTAATCCCCCGATTGAGGCTCTGGCTGATATGTACTGGCCACCCTTTCCCATTATCACCTAACATTGTTTTCTCGTAAGTGGTGTCTTCTTGGTATCAATTGTGAGATTCAGACCTGTCTTCGGACAGTTGATTAAACAAAAACAACAATAAGGTGTAAAATCAATGTATTCACCCAATGAATTATTAAGACGGAAACATTGAAAATAAATTTGTTACACAAATACTTATCTGAAAAGCAAAATTACTTTGAAAAATTGTTACTCCTGCTAATTTTCTTATAGGATGATTAAAGGAGATAGTTATTGATGTAAAAATGAGATAATTCGTTCTTTTGAATGAGAATAAAAGGGTTTCGTCAGTACATCAAGTACTTACATCAACATGTCTTTAGTTGGTTGTTTACGACAAGCTAAGCAGGATAAGATAGATCTTAACATCGTCATGGTAGATACAACTCAGGCTTTTGATAACGTGGGTTTTGAACCATTTATAACAAACACTTCATACACAGTCTTTATCATTTCACTTTTGCGAATTAATAAAAACTATAACCAAAGGAAGCTTCACTATCATCTATTGTTCAGGTTAAATGTCTGATAGTATCGAACTCAAACGAGGGATTTTTCAAGGATCTCTATTATCCTCTATCTTTTTTAATTTAGCTATTGATTTAATTATTAAGGAATTGACAGAAAAACATATCACTAACCAATATGACTTCCAAATTAATTCAGAGTTAGTCAGTCTTACTGTATCAGTCTTTGCAGATGACCTAGTTACCGTTAGTAAATCAATGAACCAGCTCAAGAGCTCGTTATGATGACAGCATCTTCACTTCAAAATATTGTCTTATAGCTCAATGTTCAGAAATCGGCGTTAATTAATATTCATAAAGGAAAGCTATCTCAAAAGGATTTCTTTTTCCATCAGGACTCGTATATTAAATATCATTGAATTAGAAGAAAAAAATAAAATAATTAGGAATAACTTTCAATGATAAGCAGAAGTTTAATTCGGCAGAATAATTTATAATTTCCCTTCAACAGGATCTTGAACTTTAGTATCATATTTATAATTTCTTAGGTCTATTATATATTCCTTTATTGATCAATAATCTTTATATTAATAATTTATTTTATTTGACATCTATGTTGCGGCCTGATCGAAAGTTTAATACTGTTAATCAGTACACGTGACTCAAGCTTATATATTCCCTGCAAATCGCTCCTTTACATATTATTTCGAACTATTTTAGAAGAAGTTAATAAAGATCCTTCGAAGCTACGTTAAATAAATTCTCCTTCTTCCGACTGATATTCGAAATAGCATACTGTATACTAAGGCAGGGTGTACACAGAATCAGACGCGACGCGACACGGCGCGGCGCGACGTTACGTTTTGCTTTACAACGCCTCGCGACAGCTTTAAACCGTCTGCTCGCGACAACTGATTTGCTGGCTGTGGGATTGGAAAACTGGACTAGGCTAGAAAATGGCGTCAATGAAAGAGGACTGTCTATATGAGAAATTCTATTGTATTTTCTTATTATTTCCTAAGGACGCAAGCTCCTAAAAATCTATACGATTGAAAGAGTCTTAAAATTAAAATGTACTGCACAAACGTCATTTTGTATGTTTATGACTACTTCACGACTCACAATAAAGAAAAATAATATATTAAATCAATAATGAGTGATAGTGTAGAGCAGAGAATTAGGCTTGCTACAAATTACACTGGTCAACAGTCATATTGCGCCAGACATAAAACTAACAAATTCTTACTAATCTCGACCTCCAGATTTAAAAAAAATAACAAGCAAAATGTTCCATCACTTCGGGTATTCGAGATGCACAATATAATTAACTTTCTATGCATTTTATTTTAAAAAAATCATCGTATTTCGTGTGTGACTATTTTGTTTTACAAATGTGAAGACCCATTATGTGAAAACAATATTAGTATAAGTAGGGCACCATGTCAGAAGCACTTGTAGAAAGGGAACTTATTTTATTGCCCTTCTATGAGTCTATTTCGAGGGAATGAAACAGGTTCGTGGTATAAATTCACTTGAGTTTACCTGATTTTGCTTGAGATGTGCATTTCTTTCACGGTGAGCTTTAATTACATTACTGTAGTTTATATTTTGCAATATATCACCATGTCAAAACCACTTCTAGAAGCGGAAATTGTTTTATTGCCCTTTTCTGTTCCATTTGGAGGGGAAGAAACAGGTTCTCTGTATTAAAACGCTTCAGTTTACCAGGATATTTCTGTGGTGTTAATATTCTGTGTAAGACGTGTATTTCTTTAAAGCGTGCTTTAATAATAATATTCAAAGTACAATGGTTTACAGTGGGTTATCAAATTATTAGGGACACTTGGTGAAAGTAGGAATTTCATCTTCAAATCCACATAAAACACAAATAATTCAGATTTTCTCAACTGGAAAAGCTTTATTACTCTAAATAGTGTTTTATAAACAATATTATTACATATTTAATTGTGTAATAATGAATATGGAAGGAAATAAACAAGAAAACTAATATTTTGTCACACATCCCTTTGTAGCAATTACAGCTTTAACTCTATTTGGCACACTAGAAATGCATTGGATACAATTGTTTTTAATTTCTTCGCTGTAATGTCACACATTGATCAGTTTTTCTATTAAAGATGGTTTATTTATAATAATTTCTGAATGAACTTACCTCTTCATTAGCTCCCAAATATTTTCAATCGGATTAAGGTCCGGAGAGTTACCAGGCCAATCCAGAACCCTAATTTTGTTGTCAGACAGGAATTTTGTCACTTTATTTGCCTTGTGACAGGGCGCAGAGTCGTGCATGAACCCAAAATAACCATCTGGAAACCATTCACGGACTTGTGCAAGAAGCCGTTCCTTCAGAACCTTTATGTATTGATATTGTCTCATCATTCCTTGAACAAAATACAGGCGACCAGTTCCATAACCACTAATCACAGACCACACGATGGTGCTTAGAGGATGTTTAATAGTCTTCACAATGCAGTCATTATTGTACGTTTCACCTTTACGCCTTCTAACGAACAGACATTTGTCAGAAAGTATCTGTATGGTAGATTGATCTGAAAAACACACCTGAAAAAAGAAAGTAACAGTACATAAAACACATTTGCACAAAGTAAAATTGTGACTAACAAAGAAATCACGTGAATGACAAACAACTCACTTTTTTCCAATCATCCACAGTCAAAGATTGATGCTGCTTTGCCCAAGAGAGACGCTTCTTCACCATTTATGGTTTCAGGAATGGTTTTTTGGTTGGAGTGCGACATGAAAACCCTAACTCTTTGATCCTCTGACGGGTTGTCATAGAAGATATGTTGATTCCAGCATCTCTCATTGGCGCCTTTCTATGTAGAAGAATGTGAAATATCCTCTAAGCCTCATGGTGTGGTCTGTGATTAGTGGTCATGGAACTGGTCGCCTGTATTTTGTTCCAGGAATGATGAGACAATATCAATACATAAAGGTTCTGAAGGAACGGCTTCTTTCACATGTCCGTGAATGGTTTCCAGATGGTTATTTTGTGTTCATGCACGACTCTGCGCCCTGTCACAAGGCAAATAAAGTGACAAAATTCCTGTCTGACAACAAAATTAGGGTTCTGGATTGGCCTGGTAACTCTCTGGACCTTAATCCGATTGAAAATATTTGAGAGCTAATGAAGAGGCAAGTTCATTCAGAAATTATTACAAATAAACAATATTTAATAGAAAAACTGATCAAAGTGTGGCATCAGAGCCAAGAAATTAAAAACAATTGTCTTCAATGCATTTCTAGTTTGCCAAATAGAGTTAAAACTGTAATTGCTGCAAAGGGATGTGTGACAAAATATTAGTTTTCTTGTTTATTTCATTCCATATTCATTATTACACAATTAAATATGTATTAATATTGTTTATAAAACACTATTTAGAGTAATAAAACTTTTCCAGCTGAGAAAATCCGAATTACTTGTGTTTCAAGTGAATTTGAAGATAAAATTCCTACTTTTACCAAATGTCCCTAATAATTTGATCACCCACTGTATATGTGCTGATTTGAAGGTTGTAGCATTGCTTTTTGGAATGCAATTAGGCTACACAAAATGTTGCTGCTTACTGTACGAATTGAACAGTCGCGCTCGAGATAATTTATTTTTATTTTATTTTATTGGGTTATTTTACGACGCTCTTTCTAGGTTATTTAGCGTCTGAATGAAATGAAGGTGATAATGCCGGTGAAATGAGTCCGGGGTCCAGCACCGAAAGTTACCCAGCATTTGCTCATATTCGGTTGAGGGAAAACCCCGGAAAAAATCCTCAACCAGGTAACTTGCCACGACCGGGATTCGAAACCGGGCCACCTGGTTTCTCGGCCAGACGCGCTGACCGTTACTCCACATGTGTGTACTCGCGCTCGAGATAAGCGTTATAAAATAAAACGACAATCACTAGAGCGAAGGAAGAAAAATATTATACAACAACCCCTTGTACCTCAAAGCGAAGTAATTTTACCCATTTTACACAATAAGTTAGGGTTAATGAAGAATTCTGTTAAAGGGATAAATTATAAAACTGAAGCATTTAAAAATATCCAGGAAATATTTCCTGCTATTAATAATCCGTGGTGCTACACCCCGTGAAGAGCCCAGACCGACCAGCCGGCTGCTGGCCTCACGTTCACATACCAAAACAGATGTGGACGATCATCCAGCTAGAATGGAGGTATCGTGTGGCTAGCACGATGATGATGGCTTTCGCAACCGACTTTCGCTATCTATCGTAGCTCCCCAAGTGCATCACGATGCTAGGTGGGCACCGGTCCCATACACTGGCCGAAATTTCATGAGAAAATTTCTTCCCCCATGAGGACTCGGACCAGCGCGCATTCCTTAACATTTCCTACTATTAGTGATTCAAAAATAAAAGAGGGAGTTCTCAATGGGCCACAAGTTAGAGAAATAATGGACAATCATTTCGAATCTTTGTTGGAAGGAAAAGAGACAGCCGTCTGGATTGCATTCAAGGAGGTTGAATTAATTTTCTGGATAACTATAGAAGTGAGAACTATGAAGAACTAGTGAAAAATAAACTGTTGACGTATTAAACTAGGGGTTGTAAAATTTCCCTGAAAAATTCACTTCCTTCACTCACATCTTGACTTTTTTTCCCGAGAATTGTGCGATTTCAGTGATAAGCATGATGAGCGCTTCCATCAAGAAATTTCAACTATGGAAAAAAGATACCAAGGACAATGGAGTACCAATATGCTAGCACACTATTGTTGGACTTTAGCTCGTGATGTACCTGATGCCCAGTGTAAAAGAAAATGCAGAAAAAGAAAGCTGTAATCTTCTGAACAGGGAATATTTAGCCTTATTGTCATTATATAAAACAATATTTTGAATGTATATAAATTCCAAAATTTCTCAAAAACCGTAACCAACAACTGCTTTTATTGTCATTTTCGTATTCAGGAGGCTCAAATTATATAGAAAACATATATCACATGCCTAGCGCAAAAAAATGTTAACATTTATTACGCAGTGTTATTATTATAAATTATTATTCACCTGGTGCTTTCATCTCATTTGCAATTTTTCACATATTTTCAGAAATCACATTATTCTCGTGATATTGTTTTAAAGATTGTACAGAATGCATCTTTCCTGTACTAAATCAACTAATTTATCCGCATCGAGCTTCATTATGAATAATGTGCACTACACAACAATAGTATTTTTTGTAGATAATGAAAGCGTACAATCATAGCCAGTACTAACGCATGCGCAGTACACTGCAGCTATCAGTCTCCTCGCAACGAGCTTCTAGCAGTCATTCGATGTTGTCTCTTCGTGTCTCCTTGTGTCTGCTCGCGACCGTCGCGCCGCGTCTGATTCTGTGTGCACCACACCATAAGAAATCAATGGGAGACAAGTACCACGAGACAAAATGTCGCGTCACGCCGCGCCGCGTCTGATTCTGTGTGCACCCGGCCTAATAAAACGTTAAAAAGACATCGCTAATGATGGACATCATGTTGAAGACACTACTACATTTCTCCTATGTGGTCAAACGTTTTGATCACTTGTATAATACTACAAAAAAAAAGTTACTAAACTTCATTGCTCTGTTTTCTACACCTCCTTTCCCTTCCGAAGAAAAATCGTCTTAAAACTGTATTTACTGTAGAAGACTTATGAAGAATGGTTTCTCATAACAGCCGAAGGTGATTCTGAATGGAACATCACCCTTAGGCAAAAAGAAAGTTTTAAAATACGAGTATAGCCACATGTATGAGCTGATGGCAAATTAAGGGGTCAGCAATTGTTTGTTGAGAATTATTAATCCCCTACAGAAAGGTTTAGCGTGGTGTTGCTCAGTACGTGCTATACAATATGAGAGAGATGAAAGGAGGTGCCCAACTGTTACACTGCAGGCGATATGTGACGTTGACCTTGCCTATTGAAGTCCTGTTACCAGATTGTGCACATTGCGTGTTCTGGGCTCTCGTGCGTGAGGTTAATTACATGTTTGCTCGCCTCATATTGCCTGCACTCAGTATTGATTCCATTTTTTTTTCTAAAATATAAGCTTCCTATTCATTTATAATCCACCAACAAATAAAGTCCGATACGGATTATCAACGTATTATACTCCATTATTTCAAATAGAATCAATTTTATAAAACTATTTGAGCCGACAATGTTCTTTTTTATAAGTTACTATCTAATTATGACATACATTAGTTAATTTATGAGCAAGGTTAGGATTCTAAGGATTTAGCTTTTTCTGTTCCTTGTAAACTATCTGGAATATTTTAACACAATTGTACGTGTCATGCATCCTGCCGTAAAATACATGAATCTTATAGAACGCAAAAAAGGCTAAATAGTGGAAAAAGAACTAAAAGATATAAAACAATATATACACCAGTATACAATTGGGTATATATACAACAATAATGTCTCAAAACGATAAACAATATACGAAAGAAATGAATAACTATAACAAAAACGCATTTAAATTTCGAGATTAACACACTGTTGGCAATATTCAATTGTTGAATCTGGAATTTTTTATTATTTAATTAGTCCTTTGCTAACGTTTCACAGACGTAGTTCAATTAATATTTTTTTCTTGGCACGTTTATAGATAGTGTAGACATGCCTAAATTTTCAGTATCATAAGCTTATCTACTTCCAAAATGGATAGGCAACGATTCCAATTTCACATCAGAAGGCGAAAAAATCTTCTGCGAAGCTCGTCAAAAGAAAGTAATTAGGCAATCCATAATCCTATTTTATTAAGTTTTAATTAATTTCGAGTTGAACTAATTTTTTTTTGCGATTGTCTTCTAAAATATTGGATAAATTTAAAGCTAATATGAGACAAAAGTTATTTATTTTTTAATTTTCTACAACATTTATCTCAAACATTTTGTGTTTGGACCGATGGTTAAAAGTACCTGAAGCTGTACATTGTTTGGAAAGTTCGTCTATATCGTTGAATCAGTCTATAGACATTGATGCATCAGTATTTGCTTCGATGAAAATGCCGTATCTAACAATTTAGATAAGAAAAATGGACGTCTCCACATTTCCTATATAATTTTTAGTGTAAAATTTATGAACTATAATATATATATATATATATATATATATATATATATGGCGGCCGGGTAGCTCAGTTGGTAGAGCAGCTGGCTACGGACTGGAAGGTCCGGGGTTCGATCCCAGGTGGTGACTGGATTTTTTCTCGTTGCCAAACTTTCAGAACGGCCCCGAGGTTCACTCAGCCTCCTATAAAATTGAGTACCGGGTCTTTCCCGGGGGTAAAAGGCGGTCAGAGCGTGGTGCCGACCACACCACCTCATTCTAGTGCCGAGGTCATGGAAAGCATGGGGCTCTACTTCCATGTCCCCCAAGTGCCTTCATGGTATGTTACGGGAATACCTTTACCTTTTACCTTTTTATATAATATAATATGTGTTTATGGTTAAAAACCTAAAAAAGGCTATTTCCTTTATACAAAAAGGCCAAAATGATCCTTTAAAAATCCTGAAAATCCTAACCCTGTTTATGGTGTGTTCCATGTTGAAAAATATAAAGACATCGTTAGTGATGAAAGGATGAAATTACTCACTACACTAAGTGAGGACGTAAGGCTAAGTGATATTATTTAAGTTATTTAAATTAGATCCTGAAGCATAATATCGAGGACGGAAAGAATGAATTAAGAGCAAGTGTAACGGATTGCACTTCGTAGGTTAAGAGCTGTAGAGAGGCTTGCTGTATAAAAGTCCATTACACAATCCATTGAAAACAGAAGAAAAAAAAAATCTAAGACCTTTGTAAATCTGTGTTTTTTTGTTGCTTTTTTTGGCGATAAGATATATTATTATTATATTTTATTCTGATTTTCAATATTGGCGTGTATGATGAACTTTATGTATTCGTTTCTGTTACATTATTATTTTCACTATAATGTGTTTGTTTGCTAGGTATGTTTATGTTTATAAATTTTTAGATTTTATAAACTGTAATAATGCTACTTTGTGACAAGAAATTTAACATAAAAGCTGTGATTTGAATAATTTCGAGGGAAAAATTGTTCCGGGGCCGGGTATCGAACCCGGGACCTTTGGTTAAACGTACCAACGCTCTCCCACTGAGCATTTCCTAAACATCAGCTCAGTGGGAGAGCGTTGGTACGTTTAACCAAAGGTCCTGGGTTCGATACCCGGCTCCGGAACAATTTTTCCCTCGAAATTATTCAAATTAACTTTACAGGGAGTTATTCCTGAAAGCGTAATTTGCAAGCTGTGATTTGTTTACTATAATTTTATTATTATTGTTACTACCACTACTGTTACTGTTACTGCTACTACTACTACTCCTACTGCTACTACTACTACTACTACTACTACTACTACTACTACTACTACTACTACTACTACTACTACTACTGCTACTACTACTACTACTACTACTACTCAAATACAGTAAATAGTACTATCACTTAATACCAGTAGAATAAACATGGTTAGTTACTGTTAATTCAGTTTATTTCTCTAGTTAGGCTACTGTTTATTTTATTAGTTACAATTCATTTGCACTTACACAAGCACTGGTACTACTGATAAGAAATAAGCATGACCTTCCATCGCCGCGCCGCTAATGTAACAGCACAACTGTACAGTCCTAATGCACGTCACAACACAGTACTGCAGATCCTCAGCTACTCAGTATGTTCCCATACGGGCACGCTTCAGTTCAGTTGTATTGCCAAAACGAGGAGAATTTCTTGCCATCACTATTTTAGACGGTTTTTGCTAGAAGCTCCCAAAATAAGAATCATTACAAATTAACAATTCATGCTACTCACTGTGGAAAGTACTAAAAGCTATTGGATTATAGTACAGCAGAAGCGAGGGCAGTAAGAAATATGGAAGGTGTCGACATTGTTTCCCTTCGCAATAAATTTTTAAGAACAATGAGGAAAATAAGGGATGTAGGAAGACCTATAATATTTTTATGAGAAAGTATTTTTATTTATTTCTGCATTTTACGTTCATACATTCTTTTAGTTGAATTTGCTTTTGTCAACTTAGTTTAGAATCGTGACATACAGTACCCACACCTCGAAGTGGAGGTGGTCAGACCGTCTGAAATTTTGAGCGGGAGGCTTCCCTCCGTATGAAAAACAGAGCATAAAAGACTTTATACATAATAAATGAAATAAAAAAATTGTGAAGTCTCATAGTGGAATCCTTATTACTCCAAAACGTCAGAGTGTTAGGTGCCCCTTCATGCAGCGGCCTTTCAAATCCGTCGCTGATGGAAAACATTTAAACCTGAGCCAGAACTGCGGCGGGAACTGCCTCAGCCGATAAGACAATGCTTACAGCCGGAAGGGAAAGTGAGCGCTCGGGGTTAATTGCTTTTTAACTGAATTTCAAGCGATACTGTTAGTGTTGTTTGAACAATGCAACTGTACCTCTACAGTCTGCAAAGAATAAATGGTAAATAATAGGCCTAATTATCCTATTCTACATTGCTCATTTACGATTCATGTATCTGTACAGAATCCGCTCTTGCAGTAAGAAGATTATTTCAAGAGAAATTTCCAGGTGATCGAATTACAAGTCATGATACGATTCATAATTACTTAATAAATTTTTCGAAACGGGAAGTTTTCAAAGATAAGAAGCGGAGAAGGCGACGTATAGTCTTCATAAAAGAAACTCGTGATGACATTAGAGAACGCCAGGAAAATTCGTCTAAGAAATCTCCTAAGCAGATGCCAGAAATGAGTAAAAAAATGGAGGCAGCCAATATTGCACGGCGCACAGTGGTCCAAAACGCAAATTCAGTTGCTTACAACAACTTACAAATGGCTTTTAAGGAACTCGCGGTTCGTTGCCGACCTCACATAATCCCGCCATCGGTCCCTATCCTGTGCAAGATTAATCCAATCTTTATCATCATATCGTACCACACTCAAATCCATTTTAATATTATCGTTCCACTACGTCTCGGCCTCTCCAAAAGTCTTTTTCCCTCCATCTTCCAACTAACACTCTGTATGCATTTCTATTTTCATCCATATGTGCTACATGTCGCGCCCATCTCAAACGCCTGGATTTAATGTTCCTAATTATGTCAGGTGAAGAATACAATGGATGCAGTTCTGCGTTGTGTAAATTTCTCCATTCTCCTGTAACTTCATCCCTCTTAGCCCTAAATATTTTCCAAAGAAATTTATTGTCAATACCCTTAATCTCTGTTCCTCTCACGAAGTGAAAGTCCAAGTTTCACAACCAAACAGAGCAACCGGTAATATAAATTCTAACTTTCAGATTTTTTGACAACAGTCTAGATGGCAAAAACTTCTCAACCGATTAATAGCAGGCATTTCCCATATTTATTCAGCGTTTATTTTCCTTCCGAGTGTCATTTGTCATTTATATTTATTACTGTTGCTCCAAGACATTTGCATTTTTCCACCTCTTCGAAGGATAAATCTCCAATTTGTATGTTACTATTTCGTACAATATTCTGGTCACGAGATATAATCATATACTTTGCCTCTTCCAAACCTATCGCTTTACTTGCTTCAAGTATAATTTCCATGCTTTCGCTAATCGTTTATGGATTTTATCCTAACATAATCACGTCATCCGCATAGACAAGAAGCTGATGCAACCCGTTCAATTCCAAACCCTGTCTGTGTATGTCTGAACATTCCTAATGGCATATTCTAGAGCGAAGTTAAAAAGTAAAGGTGATAGTACATCTCCTTGCTTTAATCCACAATGAATTGGAAAAGCATCAGATAGAAACTGGCCTATATGGACTCTGCTGTAAGCTTCACTAAGACACATTCTAATTAATCGAACTGGTTTCTTCGAAATACAGAATTCAATAGGAATATTATATAAAACTTCTCTCTTAACCGAGTCATATACCTTTTTTAAATCTATAATACTGTACCCTTATACTCCCATTTTTTCTCCAATATATGTTGAATACAAAAAATCTGCTCAATAGTCGATTTATTATGCGTAAAACCGCATAATTTCATCTCCGTACGAAGGTAATCTTCTCAATGGATATATTGGACAAAATTGGCTTTCCACGTCAAGGAAAGTGATTTTCTTCGAAAGTTAACACAGTTAGCCTTGTCCCCCTTGTTAAAAATTGGTACGATTGTGGACGCCTTCCATTGTTCTGGTACAATTTCCTGCTCCCAAATAGCAAGTACAAGCTTATAAATTTCGTTAGATAAAGAGCTTCCACCCTCCTGTATTAATTCTGCTGGAATTCGATCGATATCTGGAGACTTATATTTTTTCAGATTTTCTATCGCAATTTCGACTTCTGAAAGTGTTGGTTCAGGTATAAATGGCTCAGTAGTTTGTATCTGAATTTCGTCCCGATCATTTGTATTTGACCTATGTACATGTAGTATTTGCCCAAAATAGTTTTTCCATCTGTTCAGGATTGAATGAAAGTCTACTAACAAGTCACCATTATCATCCTTGATCACGTTTACTATTGCCTGATATCCGTTCTTAAATTCCTTTATACTCTTATATAAATCTCGAATGTTTTTCTTCTCATTATTTGTTTCTACCTTATTCAGTTTTTCCTTCACGTGACCTCTCTTTTTATTCCTAAGTGTACGACTTGCTTCTCGTCTTTCATTGAAATAATTATCTCTACTCTCCTCAACTGGATGCTGCAAGAATTTCAATTTTGCCTATTTCCTTCTTTCTATCATGAAACAACTTTCATGAAACAACAGTTTATTTTTCTTACTGTAGTTCTATAATAACCTATGCTCTGGTCAGCTGCAATTTTGATACTATCTGTGATATTTTCCCACATGCTATTAACATCTATTTCTTTCTCAACTTCGTCGGAACTCCCTAAAGTTGCGAACCTAGTCCCATTCGAAATTTCGACCTACTAATGTTGCTTAGTTTCCTCGTCGTTTAATTTCAGAATACTGAAGTTACTAATACTAACTTGTTACTCTACTCGCCAGGCTACTGATATTCTTTCTCTTAATTAGGGGCACAAAATAATAACTTTTGAGCTACCTAACACATTTCTATGAAACGTGATATAGTAGTTACAGGTAGTATAGCTGTTTTGTGTACAAACTCTGATTGCGTTGGTATAAGGAGATCTACCTCTTTTAGGGGTGCAATTAGACAAAATTAGTAACTTTTTTCCTATCTAACAGATTTTCATGACATTTTATGCAGTAGTTATAGATATCTCTATTATATTTCTTTTGTGTACGAACTTTGATTACAAAGAAGACACAATTAATGACCAACGACAGGAGAGAACCAATAAATGTAAACGGCACACAGCTTGAATATGTCTCAGAATACATCTACCTTGGGCAAAATATATCTTTCCACATGCACAGTGATAAAGAAATTAAAAGGAGAATGGGACAAACTTGGAGAAAATACTGGAGCTTGAAGTTCATTCTTACTGACACATCCCTAAAGTCAAGTCTGAAAATGGAGGTGTTCGAGAAATGTGTCCTTCCAGTGATATTTTATGGCTGTCAAACATGTTCCTTGAATGAGAAGCTGAGACAGATAGTAAAAGTCTGCCAGAGAAAAATGGAACGAAAAATAACGCAAGTGACGCTAAAAGACCGAATCCGCAATGTGGGCCTCAGGAAGAGCACGGGCATGAAAGACGCAGTACAGGTTGCAGACGAACTGAAATGGAAATGGGAGGGCTAGTATGCGTGACACCCAGTGGACATACAGAGTGACCATGTGGCACCCCAGAATCGGGAAACGGAGTGCAGGAAGATAGAGAACCAGATGGACGGATACATTCACCAAGAGAGCGGGGAAGCAGTGGACAAGCAGCTTATTCCGAATCTCACTGGTCCAGTGGACAACAATGACGTCACGCTGCAGCGAAATAGGAACAAAACTGCTGGAAGGTTGGTTGGCTGTCATGGCGGCTGGATAAGTTGTTGTCTGTGCTACGCTAGCAAGATTTTGCGAAAGTTCCGTACTGTCATCTCGTTCAAAGAAAATAGAGCATAAACAATTTATTTATTGAACCAGTAGTAATAATTGGTCCGTTGACATGTTCGCTCATAAGTTATTAACATATTGTTTTTACGTTCTGCTCATTACAAACTATACAGCACAACACACCGCCATGACACAACAGTGCACGATGTCATTCGCCTGCTAATTCCCACCCTATAGCCTACAAGAACCAATCAGATTCACTAATGGCGACTGATGGAGACTGCCACCACCTCTGCAAGCTGATGGCACCGGTGCGAGACCGGTGGAGCATCAGTGACGTCATCGTTGAAATTCGGAACACCGTGATGCCATCAGATTGCTCAGCGCTGAGATTTGGAATATGCTCTCAAGGCGTGCAAGAAGCAGATCAATGTGGAGAAAACTGTCGAAGGAAACATCAATCGATGAAAAGTGAAATGTGTTCTAAAGTGCCACCAGCAACGAGAATGAATACGTGAATAGTGAAGACATGCAAAGTGCGTGACAGAAACAGTGAATAGTGAGCGTAAACTAGTTAAAGTGCTTCATACCCAACATGAGAGACGATTAACAAGATAACAAGGTCGAACACTCTCTAGGCTAGCTCACCTAAAGAGTGAATCAAAGCTACCCTGCCTACGTGCAGGAGGCCTTAGCCCTCAAGGGATGTCATGGCTAAATGCTAAAATCTAAATCAGTCAAAATTAATAACTTTTCTCCTATCTAACAAATTTTCATTATATTTTATAGAGTAGTTAATATTGTATATGTGATTATAGGGTTACAGTTAGACTATATTAATAACTTTGTGCCATCTAACATATTTTCATTAAACTTTATAAACTAGTTACAAGTAGTTGCTACATTTGTTTTGTATACAAACTCTGATTACATTTGTATAAGGGAAACTACCCGTTATAGGGGACGTATTCAAACAAAATTAATAACCTTTCTCCTATCTAATAGAATTTCATAAAAATTTATACGGTAGTTACAGACTGCATATTTATTTGTATACAAACTCAGATTACATTTATGTAAGAGGAACTGCCCTCCGTTATAGGAGAGTCTATTTATACAAAATTAACAACTTTTGTGTCTGAGATATTTTAAATTGGAAATTGGGGTTTCGCTATAATAATATATATACTTTATATTTTCGTACATTGTTTCACAATTTGTAATCTTATTAGTCAGCAATATATCGTGAAGGATGTTTCTGGGTTTTGCCGAGGCCTTCGAAGGATGCTTGTTTATAAAAGGAGTGCTTGGAACTATCGTCAAACCCCATTTATGAATCATTTGGAATTAACAGTTATCGTCTCTCTTTATTGCATTAGATACGACCTTATTTAAATAAAATATGTATCGGCCTACGTTCACCTGCTGTAGCCAACAATTTTTGTAATCCTACCATTGCCATTTTCTGTAATAAGCAGTAATTGATTCTTCTTTGGTGTAACACTTTTAAATTTTGTTATAAGCATGGCATATATCAAAATTTCTACATTTATACCCTTTTGTCAGTCACACTTATAGAAGTGTGGTTAGTTTGATATTCACTATCAATGCCAGAGCTTCTCCTGGAGTGTATGAACGAGAGTGAATAGATATAGACATACCGGTTGGCCTACTTCTTTTCACTGGTCGAATTGCAGGCCTAAGTGGAGTTCCCATTGTTACATTTTTAATAACAGAGGAAAGATTTCAATTACCTTCCTTGGCATCTATTATCTGCGTTGCAAAAGCTAGTTCTTCTGAACTACACGAAGTAACTAATTCTCTAGATTGTGTTTGTTTAGACCTTGTACTTGCCGTAATGGAAAAGCTTTCTTGGGCGTTTTCTCTAAACTTTCATTACTATCACGATGAGAACCTAATTTAATAAGTATCTAACGAAGCCAATGTGCATTTCGTTGATAAAACTCATATACTTTATCCTCTTGCTCTCCAACCATAAATTATCTTATGAAAAAAATGTAACTTTTACTATTGCACCTTTCGTCACTCAGGAAGCTTATTTGATACATAATTAACAAGCCATCACTTTGTATTGCCTGAATTATACTTCGGAAGCAGATTCGGTTCTCAGATATTGAAATAATTGTAATCGAGAAAAATTGCATTACTGCACCGGAAAAGAACAGTGCGCATAATTTATCATTTTCGCAAATCTGCGCAGGGAAGAAAGGTTTTTTTCTCTACATTACCCATGTCTGCGCTCAATAGTTACTCCGGTATTCCTTCATGCTGATTTGATGTGCTATAACAAGATTAAGTGTGACAGAAACATACAGTTCTACATACCTGAAGAACTACTTAACATGGTGATACAAAATATGAAGGAAATCGACCACTTACAACAGAGTTATAACACGAAGAAAACGGCAGATTCGCGGCACTTGCTCAGTAAGATTGCTAGGTCGTCGAAATGTGATATGTTGCCGGCCTCTTATCTCGCTCTGTAGCCACCTCCACTCATTAAGATCATCAATTGAGAGTTACTCAGTTATAATGGGGCGATTCACGAGGAGTTACCGCCACTTGCGGAGCATATTTCCGAAGAAATTTTGAGTAAGAAATCATATAAACATGGTTCCTATTGTCAATATTTTCAGAGTTACACTAATTTTAAGTTGTCAGTAAAATACTTTTTTTCTTTAGTCTTAAGGGTAAAAGAATATTACAAATATAAAATGAACTATTCCGAAGTATAATTTATTTCATTGAATAGTATTCTGCAGCTGAAGGTATGTTGTTAATTCCATAGTTGCTTCGTACAGAATTGCTTTACAGTTTTTAATTACAAAGTTAAACTTTTCTTACACACTTATCACAATTGTTACATATCACGCCACTCTTGCAAACTCTTTAAGACTGTACATTATAGTGCAAATTGAACTCTAAAGATTCACGTTGCTAGAAGTCGTGTGATTTGTAACAATTGTGCAAAGTGCATAAGAATGATGTAAATTTTAGTTAAAAATTGAAAGAGAACTCTGTGCAAAGTAAATGGGAAATTAACAACACATTTTAGCTTCAGAATAATAGCCAATTAAAAATGATACTTTTGAATAGTTCATTCTGTAATTTTAATATTATTTTACCCTTAGACCTAAATAAAAAAAAGAAAAGTATTTTACAAAACAATTCAAATTACTGTAGTAGAACTCTGAAAATATTGAGAACAAGACCCACGCTTATATGACAGTTTTTGCTCACGTCTTCGGAAATAAACTTCGTAATTGGCAGTAACTCCTCGTGAATCACCCTGTAAAAATAATTTAAAGGTTTTATTTCATTTTTTGACTTGTGATTTTTGTACTTTTGTCCACCTAAATATGGATTTTGAACCATTGTGGGCTGGAGGGAAGTAATATCACAATCCCTGTCGCAGGTGTGGCAAGACAATAATTGGATGACCCAGTTGTTGTTGGGATCCGTAGTTACGCGGATAGGGGCAAACGGCGATATAATCGGCCAACATAACGCGCTAAATATCGCGAATGTTCGAATCTTAGCCACTGTAGTCAATTCCAGTCTGTGGTAAAGGAGGAGGAGGATTCATGTGGGAAAATTGGTGTAATGGCTTGCATGGATTCTGACAGGGCTTGAGTTGACTACAGCTTCAAAAATGTTACTCCTTTTCCATTAAAAATAAAAAATGCTCCCACTTTTCATTGTATAGTACGTAGGTTTTATGCCGAATACTCTGGGCATTCGCATAGCCACTCAGGTGAAACCAAGCATTGCATCAACGTTTCCATCATAAATTACAAGAAAACTGTGTTCGCGTTACTGGATTATCTGAATTCAATTTTTTAATCATCGACAACTATTACGGATAAAATATATGAAGTTGCAATTTTATATTGTACATCTATTACTGTAATTAGGAGTAACTTTGTACCACTTTTATCATATTTATACAATTACCTAAGATAGTGTGTACTGAAATTCATTTTTAACAGTAAATTATTTAAGAAAACTACTTATATTATAGGCTGAGATATAATAAACATAAATAATCATATTTTAAATAAATGAAACTTGACCAAAGTTACATGACTAATTGGGGAAACTTTGTAGCACATATTATGTGTTTTCCTATTAAATTCAATTCTCTATAGTCCCCTTCAAATTGAAGGTAACTTTTGACCATATAATAAGAAAATATAATAATCACTTCATATGTGCCCATTTTATTTACCAACTTATTAACTTTATTTATTACTTAAAACTGATCAGGCCACATCCAATGCATTCCCTTCTTGATCTTACAACTGACTTTATACCTAGAGATGGGACCATGAACTTCAATGCCATTGACTGTAGATCTACCATGAATCAGTGACCATTTATAAGAGACTATTAAAAAGTCATCATAGTACAGAGTACTAACTTTCTCGGTGAAAACATATTTTGCAACCCAAAATTATTTCTGTGTGTGTTTTCTTTATTTGTTTATTCACTAGTGTTTGTTTTGGGATGGAATACAAACGTCCAGCTTTTCTCGTTGACCAAGTTTTCCAGTATTTATATAATTTAGTTACTGCTGTAGTGTTTCACTGGTATACCTTGTCTTTAGCTATTGCATACTGCCTTCTCTCTGGAGAATCCTTTTGACCTCTTGCCATCTAAACATTTCAACGCATTATGAAAATCCAAGACAAGTGTGAAAATTAGAACAGTAGTTGAATGAACAAGATCAAAGAAGTATCATTAATAAGAGAACTATGCGGGACTTAATATAAAATTAATTCCTCATTATAAATTTAGAGTGTGCCAGTATTAGATCTAGTAGTTATATTTTATATTAATTTGATGTCTTAACTGTCTCATGTTATTTAATAAACAAATTAATTATGTTATAATCGAATTTAAATGCTTAGAATAGAATCAATAGTACCGTGGAAACTTCATAGCGGTAAAAGTAACCCTGAAATCGAACTCAAGCAGCACTCTCGGATTAAATTTATAATTTTCGAGACGTAGAATTATGTATCTCATGAGGATGTTATTGTATTTTAAAGAAGGGAGGATAAGCGTTGACATTTAAAATAATTGTAACGGTAAAATAAAATTATATACTTACAATATAAATTTGAAAATCGTTGATAAACCAGCTACTATAAACAAAATGCAATATTTAACCACGTGGTGCCTTAAATATTCTTCACTGACCAGCCATAATAGATAGAAAGCAAAGCATAAAGCTCTTAGATTATTATTATTATTATTATTATTATTATTATTATTATTATTATTATTATTATTATTATTATTATTATTATTATTACTTGTATTTTAACATGTCTGATGGCTGGGGACACACAAAGTAAATATTCTATACATCTGCAATTCATGCTGTGATTCTGGAGACTCTGGTATGCAATGAAACGTCCAATAGTTTATTATTTTCGGGTAACATCTTTCACACTAGACGTTCAGGTTTAACTTTCCAATTATTGTTCTCCGTGTGTTACAATGACCCCACGGATACAGCGCATCTTGTATTTCTGCTTCTTCACTTGCAACGACGCGATGTCTCACTGCTGCGAACTTCAATTTTCTCGCAGCAATATTTCTATCGTTCCACCACTCGCTCCGCTCTATACAAAGTCTTAACATTTTCTCCCTTTCCCTCCCAACAAAATTTTATTTGAAAATATCAGGTCATTGCCAGAATACAAAAGAAGATCCAGTTGTTCGCTTCAATGTAATTTATTTACGTTTCTTCACTATATTCATTTGCTTGAATAATTAGAAAATTAAAGGATCTCAGATTGTGTGCAATTTCCTCTTGCATTATATACTGTAGGCCTATAATAGACTTCAGACTACATCGGTAGTAAAACATAAAGGCAGTGTGAGAGGAAATGAAAAAGTAGATATAACGGAAAAGCCAGGACTGGAATGCTCTCATACAACTTGAAACTTCTTGAAGTGTCTCATTCTGGCATATTATCAGACTCGAAGCAAAGTATATAATATTAAAACCTATGCAAACAAGCAGGAAATTGTAACACAACAATGCAGTTGGAATAATCGGTATTATAAAGTTCACATATTTTCTCATTTTACGTATATCGCACTTCATTAAGGTTATATTTTTTACTGTACAGTTTAATTCGTAAAAAATATTTTCAACAACACAAATTTTTTATGAAGAAATTCTCAATTGCATGCACAAATCTATAGGGGTGCTATTCATAGGCATTTCGCTAGCCCGCACTACGAGCGTGCTAAACAGGATTCATATCATATCATATTGCTAACACTGGTTTATGAATACGAAAAACGTTAGTTCGCTGATCATCCACCGAAAGCCCGCGCTAAGAATGTCTATGAATAGTGCCCTATATCTTTATTTTTTTTCATTACAGTAAAAGAGGCGTTCATTTTAGAAACATGTCTATAATTTAAACTATAACCTGAAGTTGTTCTCGATTATAAATATAACTATGGAACTAATTAATTTCTTTCACAAAAAATATCTCATATAACAAAACAAAATTTGTGAAAGAAAGTCAGAGCCGAATTCCAATAAATCAATATTATATATTTTACGAATGAAGATGGTTCCTTCAGGAGAAATGATTATATTTCATGTGCATCATTCCCGGATGGACAGAGATATAGGTATAAAATATGAATAAAGTCAATCCAACAGTTCAGGAGAAACATGTTCGGAAAATTTATCCCAGATAATTCGTACTAAAAAGTCAAAACCTGTCCCGCGACATTTCCTACCAAAATTAAATTGATCCCTCGACAGTTTTGTTTGTAGCAGATACTAATTATATGATTTCTGTTTAGTCAACTGTCCGATGACATCTGAACCTCGCAAGAAGACACCACTTATGAGGCAATAGGAGATAAGGGGTAGGATATGCAGTTCCTTTTCCCCTCCATTGCATACATCGCCGACTAGTCAGACTTCAAATGCATACAAACAATTGTTCTTCGTCTGACACATATCGTCAAGTGAGATGTACTGTCTGATAATATATATACATATCAGCCAGAACCTCAATCAAACAATAAATAATTAGATTATTACATTAAATTTTGTAATGTTATTTAAACAAAGGCGCCATTGCCTATGAAACACCAGCGGCCGCCAACGCCTTACTACATTTGGAAGAGGTTATCCCAAATGAATACACAAAGGCTTTTTGTACACTAGACATCGTGCTGGAGAAACAGAAACAGAATTGTGATATGAGCGAAGAAATTAATGTCATTACCGCTTTTGTTAGTTGCTCTCACATTAATTTATACAAAAGAAACAACGAAAGAAATGAATAGGGTAAGGGAAATATACTGAAGATAGAAATTGCAAAGAGATTATAAACACAAGAGAGGAACTAGGTAAACCATATGAGAATATAAATAATTCCACAATAACTCCTGAACCGAAAAATCGAGTAGATAATCGATAAATCGATACTAATAAAATTGTGTCTAATGTGAAATGTTTTTCAATTTATATACGGATTATAAATAAATATCATAATACGAAAACCTCCTCTGATTGATGTTTTGTCTCATATGTACATCTATTATAACTTATGAGGCAATACAAATTTCACTTGACGATATGTGTCAAAGGAAGAACAATTGTTTGTATGGATCTGAAGTGTGTAATATGTAGCTAGTCAGCAATGTATGCAATGGAGGGAGAAAGGAGCTGGACATCATACCCCATTTTCTCCTGGTCTAGTTGCCTTACAAGTGGTGCCTTCTTGGTAATGCTTGTGAGGTTCAGACCTGTCTTCGGACAGTTGACTTAAGAACAAAACAAAAACCTTGTAATGAGAAAACTTAAAACACACATGTCCTTGATATGAGTAAAACAAGCATACGAATAACTTCTATTTCTTTCACATTAGAATTAAATTTAGGTCTATTTCCTTCACCATCGTCATTGTCATGAATTACACCTACGAATATAAGATCACCTATGCTCACATTGGTGTTGAAATATAGTTTATGATATTATGTGACGATTCAGGTACATTTAGGGTGTTAAGTTTAAAATAATGGTATTTAGATGTTTATTTTCTGTATATCTGTCGAATATTTTATTTCTTGACGTGAAACGTCTATGTTCAAAGTGCAAAATATTATAACCTTCTGACATGAAACATTTACTGTGATCTTACGAAGAAATAAATGTGTAATGTGGATTACGTGCCTCGTGGTTTTTCACCCGATCCATCTCGCTACATTATTTAATGTCCCTCTAGGTTCGACTACTATATACACGCCAAACATGTTGAAATTCCGATATTGTTGACGAGACTTGACTCATTGGCTAGCGCGACAGATGTTTCCAACAGCTACTGAATTATTTATATTCGGATAAGAATGGAAAATATGTTGACCTACAACCAATCTCCAAGTCCAGAACAAACATCATTTTCACCTTTGGTAAGAATACCCTCCCTCCTCCACATTATGCCACACAGTCGATCGCCACATGTTTCATTAGAATCATCTCTCAGCCAACTGGCTAGTCTCGTAAATTCAAACAACTTCCTGCCTGTAGTTTTTTTATGGTTCTTGTAAGGCGCTAAGACAAATGTCGAGTTGAGTCCTAAAACAAATGTGCCATCTCCCTCACCCCCACATAATTTTTCGGCAGTTTCCAAATTAAATCGCCTTGAAAATCGGAGCCATGCTGTGTCGTCTCGCCTAGGGTACTTCAGTTCGAGTGTCACTAGCACAGCGCAAGGGCTCAGATCCCTCATCTTACGAGGGTTGCGGCGACTCACTCTCTGCTCAGGCTTCTAACATCTTCAGCGATCCTGTCATACTTTTCATATTCCCTCTCAAGTTGTAGAAATTTGGTCACGTCCATTCTCGACTTTCGAATTTCAAAATTCTCTAATGGTCCTCCAAGTGGAACGGTGAAAATCGGAGCTCACATAAACACATCTTCGAAGCCATAAAATCCCTTGCAAGGACGCGTTTTCGCATATCTTCTAAATGTTCCTGCTATTTCTCATTTCATTCATCCATCCATCCATCCTTTCATTCATTCATCCGTTTATTTAACGTTTATCAAACAGGAAGATAGGAAGGCTGATGTGCCTATAATTAGTCATTGTAAGCCTTGCAGTACGATTGAAGCTGCCTCTTCCTTTCTTAACTCCAATGACCTGAAAGGGCTGTAGGCTTACTCGGCTCGCTGGTGCCCCGGTATAGAACATTGCGAATGGTGAAAACAGCTACGAACGTTGAATGTTTCGTTAGAGGTTGTTACCTAAAATCCACCCACGTTTTCCTATACGAGCAGTCCCTCATCAATGCCCAGGCAGCCCAAGTGGTCAGACTGTCATCCCCTAATCAGGATCTGAGCTAATCGGAGGGGGGAGGAAATGATGTAAACCTGACGTACGTATGTCGCGTCCTGAATCCAGCATATAGAATGATGTTATCAACGATGGATGTACTCAACCGTCCGGACAAGAGTAACAACCATGCCCACTCCAAATCTCTCACAAAGCCTGATTTCGAACACATTCTCCCAACTGGGAATTTGACGGGACTGGACCCTGCGCATGTCTCGATTGGTATCCAGCATTAAACATGATGCCATCACGGACTGACGTAATTAATCGCCAGCACGAGGGTAGATCGTGTCCATCCCAGTCTCTCTCGTAGTCATTATTCACAAACGTGTATTAAGCCTGATTATAGGACTAAGTTTTTGTATTTAATTAATGATATTATGATTGCTTTTTGGCTAATTGCTATTTTATTAGTCACTATTAATGAACCTAATGCCCCGGACTCTTGAGTAGGGACCATTCATCCTGCTGTGGTTTTCCAGTGGTTTTCTCCAGGGCTTTAGCTCAAACAGAAATTAGCCACGGGACCACCAGTGTTATACATTTTGAATCTTCAAATTCTGAAGTTAATTTATCTATGGAACCTTTGCTTTGGAGGTGTTCCTCTTATCTCAGGCTGGCAGCGGAGACTTTGCTTTGTCGGTGCTTCTTCCCTCCCTCAGTTCGCTGACTGGCCGAGTGCTCTTGTGGGATGCGGCAGAAGTCGCTGTCAAAGTTGTTGCGCATAGTGATGTAAGGAGAAATATTTTATGCAGACAGTTTGTTTGAAATGGACTATCTTCCGGACAATTTTTCCAAAAAATAAATTTTAGCCTCTAAATATTGTTCCTTGCTTCCCTCCCATACTTACAGCCTTAAGAGTTGCACAATATTGCTCACTCCGTATTCTCACTAGGCGCCAGCTTATCAACTTGTCATAAAATTATCTAAACTTTAATGACTGTGTCAATATTGACTCCAAAACTAGTTCAATTTTCACATTTTGTTTTACCAAACGTTAATACTGACTAGGCAGCAAGAACTGACGAATGTTATGTCCTGAGAACTTCACTGATATAATCTAAATTGTGACAACACTATGGGTATTTGCCCCACATGAGATGATGTACGCCCAACATTTGAAAATAATTAATTATTGTTGGCTAAGGAGAACGAAAAAGGCACGAAAAAGGCATAACTAATGAAGCCAGTAAGTCAGAAGGTAACAGGTCCTTTATTTTCCGACTTGGCTAAATTTGTGAACTCTCCACATTATTTTTACAAATATTCACATTTCAGCATTGGCGAAGCTAAGGTGTGCAGTAAATACTGGGTAGGCTGAAAAAATCTGCATACCTTATATTTTTTTATAGTGCAGATCTTCAGATGTTTCTCGATTTTTCTAACAAAATAACTTACTTTTCTCAGAGCACCCAGTTAACCAAGGATATTTCTTATACCATTAAAATTAATCTATTTTGTCTTCCTCTATCCGCTATTTTAATATGTAGGCCTAAATGTGGTGTCGATATCCCATGTTTGCAAGAACATTTTTTTTTAATACTTCCAACTTGAAAACTGTTTATCTTTTAATTCTACAAATAATAACCTCAATGTTTTATTAGTATGAGCCATTTTTTGCTGAAGTATGTTTTCAAGTATTACAAACTTTAAGGACAAGACCCAGTGAGAAGTAAGATAATACACAATAACCAATGCCTCGAACAAGTGCAAAATTTCAATTATCTGGGTTGTGAAATATCTTATCAAAATGAAAAAGATGTGAACAAGAAAATTACCAAATTTACACAAATTCTAGGAATAATAAACAATACATTAAAAGCTAAATTAGTACAAAAATCTACAAGAATAAAAATATATAATACACTAGCATTACCCACCCTTCTATACGGAAGCGAGATTTGGACATTAAAGAAAAAAGACATGAACAGAATCAAAGCAACGGAAATGAAATTTTTCAGGAGAACAGCAGGATATACTCTTTTAGACCGAAAAAGGAATGAAGAAATTTTAGAACAATTAGAAGTAGAGTCAGTAGAAGAAAAAATCACCAGATACAAATTCAATTGGCTAGATCATGTAAGAAGAATGGAAAATTCAAGAATCCCAAAAATTATGATGCAATATAAACCTAGAGGACATCGTCGACCAGGAAGACCGTTAAGAAGACTGCTAGATGGGGCCGAAACAGGTCTACAGAGGCCTAATTCGTGAAGGATGATGATGATGATGATGACAAACTTTAATATCTAATTATATAGACATAAGCACAGATGTATTCTACCTTGAAGTATCTTGTAAATTAAAAAGAATTACCACAGGTATCATTAAGTCAATCCGTGTAAGAGACAAATTAGCCAGAAGTATTAAAAAAGAACCTGATAATATAAATATAATGAATTATTACAAAAATACAGAAATATCTTAACTCTTATCATGAAAACCCTTGATTATCAATCTCAATTTCAGAAGTATCGAAATAATCCTAGGAAATTTTGGCAAACTATTAATGAAGCCACAGACGTAAATGTGAACCAAAATATTATCATATCAGAGATTTTAACTGAAGAGGGGGAAATAGTTAAAAGCAAAAAAAGACATAGGGAATGAATTTAATAAATATTTCTCAAAAGTAGGACATAGCATTGCATCGTACATCAACAATTCGGCATTTAACACGGGAAATTATTGCAGTGACCATAATAAGCACGTATCCTTCTCCATGTTTTTATCACCAGTAACCGAAGAAGAAATTTATAAAATTGTTCAATCCTTAAAAAATAATGTCTCGTCGGGAATCGACAAAATTACAAATAACACATTTAAGATTATCATTAAACATATATTAAAACCGCTTG
This sequence comes from Periplaneta americana, assembly GCF_040183065.1. Classification (NCBI taxonomy): domain Eukaryota; kingdom Metazoa; phylum Arthropoda; class Insecta; order Blattodea; family Blattidae; genus Periplaneta; species Periplaneta americana. The sequence continues at coordinate 110,889,282 of NC_091124.1, forward strand.
CTTATATGTTCAATCTATGTCTCACCAAAGGAGACTTCCCAGAATCTCTGAAAAATACTGTGTTGTACCGGTCCATAAGTCAGGGGAAAGAAAAAGCCTGAATAACTATAGACATATATCTTTGCTCTATAGCTTTCCAAATATATTAGAAAAATGGTTGAGAAACAGATTAGTAAATTACTTAGGTAAAAATGAAATTCTATCCAAACTTCAGTAAAATTTCAGAAATAAATTATCTACGGATGACGCAATTATTGAAGTCACTGGTAAAATTATGCAGGAGTTCTGTAACGGTTCTAAATGTTTAGGAACTTTCTCAGATTTAAGAAAGATTTTGACACGGTTAACCATCATTTACTTCTGGACAAATTATTTGATATAGGAATCAGAGGTATTGTGCACAAGTTATTTCAATCATACTTAAACAAAAGAAACCAGGTAACCAAAGTCGATTATAATATCAGTGAAAATGTAAATATTCATATAGGTGTCACTCAGGGAACAATTTTAGGTCCTATTCTATTTTTAATATATATATATATATATATATATATATATATAAATGATTTATTAAACATTGATTTGTAAGTACATAAAGACACCTGTTATTCTTACGCTGATGATACGGTGGTGTTTTTCAGTCGTTTAACTTGGAAGGACACTAATAAACATGCCAATGTAGGTATAAATTTGATTAAAAAAAATGGCTTGATGCAAACTTGCTATCTCTAAATATAACTAAAACTATTTTGATGCCATTTTCTTTAACAGTCTTTGGACTTAACAAATTGAAATCACTTTCTCAATTAAAATTAATAATCCACAACTCATTTTGTAAACTCCCTACAACTTGTAAATGCCCTTGTCTGAAAGAATCTGTAGATGTGAAATACCTGGGAATTATTGTTGATCAGCACTTGAAATGGGATAGACAAATCACCTTTCTATGTAACAGGATCCGTAAAAAAATTTACAAATTTGTAAATCTTCGCAAAAACTTGCCTACTCATGTTATATGTTTGGTTTACTTGGCTATAGTTGAGTCTGTTATCCAATGTGGTATAAGTGGATGGGAACGCATTACAAAAACTGCTCTCCTTGCTCTAATTATGTTGCAAAAACGTACAATCAAAATTTGTTTGAAAAGGCGACTGGATTATCCAACAAACTTGATCAATTCCGAATTTTATATTTTTTAGAATTGACCAAATTTATAAGTACTCTTCAATGAAATACTATCATAAAAACAGAATGAAATTTGTGGTTCAGCCACATGATCATAATACAAGGTGAAATGAAATTCTTAATTTAGTTGGTCCTAAATATTTCGCATCTGCTGCTTCACTACACAGTACAAATTATGGTCCACGTTTATATAATTCGATAATAAAATTTCATCCAGAATTGACTACTTTAAGCAATGAAATTTTCAGATCCAGAATTAAAAAATTTATACGTCAGACTTCCCTGTTTTATATGTACCATGTATTTGTAAAACAAGTTTATTTCTATCCTAAGTATATTTTTTCTATCTTATCTTTGCTACTATATCAACATAACCTGTACTAATTATACTACTAATAATAAGTTAATAGCCTATTAATCTATCACCAATCTCAACATCGTCTCTTTTTACACTCAGAACTAGTTTTATTATTAAACTAACTTTATTATTGTCATCTTTATGTGACCTTTTTCCTTCAGTATTTTGTCTACAAAGTATGTATATTTATGTATGTTTCTATCTACTCGTCTTAAGAATATGATCTTAGTGCAAGAATTTATTTTTTTTTTTCAGAAAGAGTAAAGCTTTCTATTTTTGTGAATTACCAGTATGTATAATCTGTGTAATCAGAATCTTAAATTTTAATTCAGAAAAAGTAAGTATGTTTGGTGAACAATGTAAAATTTTATGTCTTTTTCAAGTATTTCTATCAAAACGGAACTCTTCCCGAACACGACCTTTGCTCTTTCGGGATACTTTCATGTAGCGTTTTTATGTATATGTTATTATTAAATAAATCTAAATCTAAAATCTAAATTTTACACAAAATTAATATGTAAAATACACACATGAGCACTTTTGATTAAATTAACACTCAACAACGCAATACATTCACAGAATACCAATAAAGCGCAACATATTATTGTGACGGTGAAACTAGCCGTCTTTCGTACCGAGATGTAGCGAATCGATACCCCCTCTCAGGTCCCGCCTCAAGCTTGCGAGTAACGCTTATAGCATGTCTTTAGAGGCTTTTGCCATAAGTCTTGCACTGAATTTTCCATTCTAAAATAACTGCCAACAGTGAACTTAATATATAGAAAGATTGGAGCGAAATCAAGTTTTACGATACATCGTTATTACGAACTTATACTGTTACTAGGAACAATAACTCAAATTTTTTGGGTACGCTACGCCTCAAAAGCAACTTAGCAAAATGCTTTGACTAAAAATATTGCGTGATGAGAAGAAATATTTTATAAAAATGTTTAATTCCATAAGAGAAATTATGAAACTTAGCAAAATTAATGAGCAAATTGCTTACCAACAGAAAAATTTTCAGCAAAACGTGTACCTAATTTTATCAGTACTATTACAAAACTTAGCAGAGTCAATAATCCAAAAAACCTAATAAGAGGAAAAGTTTTCGAATGTAGACTAACCTTTAGTTTAGGAGCTCACATAAATGTTATATGAATCTCAAGAGTCATTGCAACAACGCGCATATATTTACCTTTTTCATTACTCTCCCTCCTTTCTTCATCACTGATTGACCGACTGACTGATTAACTGATTGATTCAATGATTGATTGATTTCCACTCAATAGTCATAAATATATTTGGGTGTATGGGTTATGAATAGATATAATAATAAATAAAATAAAATACACTGCAGAGTTAAAGAAAGTGTAATCATATTATATTTTATCTCTTTAAATCGGATACAGAAGTTTAATAAAATCATTGCCATTTCTTTATATTCCGTGTCTCTTCTTTTTTAAACTTGTTAGATGATAGGTTTGCAATCCAACGTTTTTTAAATTGTTTGATTTTCACTATTAATCGCTAATGTAACATGCTGCAGTAACTTCATCCATTATCTTTGCGCTTCAATAGAGTCAATTAAAAAAGAGGGGATAAATAATATTTGAACTCCTAAATTATCAATTTATCCTTGTTACCATTCATGATTTGACAAACCCATGCACTATCATCGCACATTGAACAAATTATAACGAGGAAATACTAGATAAAGAGAGAACATTCATAGGTCATTACACAGCACACTACACGAGGAAGGACTGGTCAATAAATTGGATTTCACCTGTGTAAAACATACAGCGACACGGGATATATGTCAGAACTGCTAATTGCATCGTGCTGGCAACGCTTTTAACCGAGTTTGGCGTAACGTGATTCCAAACAGACGAACAGAATTTATTGCCATAGCAACTTTCATTATGCATCAAACATGGGATTCATTACGTATCACACGCAGGGTCCTCTACAATGGAATTTGTTTGAAGTCTATGTCAAACTCAAAACCAGGTCAAGTATAAATCTACCTGTCTTTATTTCAAAGAAGATTCTATAACGAGAATTGTGATATATAAAATATATAAATAAAGCAAATAGAAGAGAATGAAATGATAAGAGAAAAATATGGAAAAGGGATGTAGTGAGAATTCTTGACAGAGAGAGGAGAGAGAGAGAGAGAGAGAGAGGAGCAGGAAGAGAATGATGTAGCCACAAGTGAAGTCAAGGGGAAAATAAAGAATTTTCCATAAGGAATTGGAAAACCAAGAAAACAAATTATTGTAGACCTTCCACATATTAACCAGCAGGATCTTCCACAAAGACGAGAGATGACGACGGATACATTAGAATATTGTATTAATTATCACGAAATAAATTGAATGCACAAAGTGAAATAATATTTGCATTTCACGACGCTTACAGATTTAATCAATGTTACGCAAGTAAATTAATACAACCAATAACGAAAAAGAACATTTTCATTGTAATTAAAGCAGTGAGATCAATAACCATTCAAATCCATCTACACAAGTTTCGAGAAAAATGCAAAAAAAAAAAAATATATATATATATATATATATATATATATATATATATATATATATATATATATATATATTTCTTACCTAATTATTAATTTATGCACGTAATATTTCTGGTTGTTTTGGAGATCAAGACAAAGTAGTATACCAACTTTTAAAGTCGTAACATTTGTGGAAATATCCAAAATTTAATTTCAAATTTTCAAAAAATGAATGGCCAGAAGTGGACTTGAAAGGTTATTGATCTCACTGCTTCAATTTTTATGTTCAGATTTCTACGAGTTCTAGCGGCTATTCATTGACAATGGAAGAAAATTCATGGATATTCCTCAGGGGAAAGGAGCTAATATTTTCAGCCGAGACTGCTCTGAGGCGTGGGTCCGAATTCCACTAATCTTTATTACCAAGTTGAGTGAATGACGGGTAAAAACCATGGCGAATCATCTATTTCATCTCTCCAAATTGCCATCTCCCTACCACAAATCCCACCCAAAATTAATTACTTAATCTCCTTGTTGACTTAAGTTTGTTGAAGTAGTAGTAATAATAATAATAATAATAATAATAATAATAATAATAATAATAATAATAATAATATTAATAATAATAGTAATAATAATAATTGTAAAATGAAAAGAAAATTGCAGAACAAACCAAATATTCAGAGAAAATCTGTTCCTTAAATGTCACAGGCTCTACCTCGGATTGGTCTGTGTAGTGAGTTTCAGCGAACGTTCCCGGTGTTTCTGTTGACCGACCAGCGGAAGAACCCCCCCGCAACCACCGCTGCTTCCACCCGCGAACTCACGGCGTTTTAATAGTATCCGTATCCGTAACAGTAGATACTATGTCTACCCATGAACATTTTTTGCGACGTTTAGCATAGGCCTATATTTCACACGCTTTCATCGTACAGGTTTCAAGCATTCCATAATATTCTAAAGTATTTAAAATATCATGGCTGGAAATGTTATTGATATGTGTTATTTTGTTCTCATTCATTTCTTACATGTATAATAATATCTTAATTGAAGAATTTTTTTAACAATGGTCAGCTACTAGGCTACTAGGCACGGCTGTTTAACTCCTTCGCTAATAGCTAATAATGTCATTTTCGCTCTCAAAACTTAATTTGGTTTAAATATCTGGTAAAGAATGGGGAGATTCCACCTAAAACAACTGGTGTAATGATTTGAATGGATCCTGACGGGAAATCATTTCACTGAAGGTTGCAACCGTTTTACTCCTTTTATTTTACAGAGAAAAAGAGCATTATAATAAAAAATTAACTATTTTTAACAGTTCTAATGCCTTCAATGTCATATTATATTAGAGAATACGTTGGACACTCTTACTTGCTAATATCGTACAAAATGCGGGCAGTTTAAAAGTCCCGAAAGATTTTTGGGCTGCTAGGCCACTCGAGTCCCAGCAATCGCTGGCATTCCCCTCAATGAAAGTACGGTACTCTTCCCGCCTGCAGTCAATCGTAAGTGAGATTTCATTGGAGTAGGAGAGTTATGTTGTGCAGTGGTCAGTATGGTTTCATTAGAGTATTGTGCAATAGTGACGCATACACTATGTCGCCGTGTCTTGAAGATGTAGACCAAGTACAAAAAGTTGCTTGGTAAAACAAAACAAGCATTTATAAGTAAATTTCCTGGCAGCTCATTTCCAACACGAAAGCAATATTAAAGTTATTGGACAAAAAAAAAAAAAAAAAAAAAAAAAAAAACAGGTTCTGCGACTGACTGGAAAAGAAACCGAAGACTTCATGTGCTTGTAGAAGAAAAACTTGATTAAACAAAAGCTGCTTTGCAAGATAGTCCTCGAAAATCTCCTTTCTACACTTGATGAAGGCGAATATACGACGATACGGTGTGAATAAATCATCATTGCCAATCAGCTGAGCAATGTTTCGGTACTTTCAAACTGCCCGGTCAAACGGTCTGTATTGCTTTGGCTTGGCTTTACGGTTTAGACCATTGTGCGCCCTACATATGCGATGATTATGCAAGAGGTGGTCTGGATGACATTAGTGAATCCGACGCTGACAGATAGCCCACCCTGTCTCAGCTCCTGATAGTCAAATTCCATCCGTAGACGAGTAGCCTAATAATCCCCAGGGGTTCGGAAGAACAAGCCTTTCTACATCAGCGTTGAAAATCCCCAAGACTTCATGCCAGCCTATTTCTGCTATTGCAGGTGATGAGTGAAATGAGGAGGTGGAATATTAGAGGGGGAAGGGAGTACACCGAGAAAAATCCTCTGCAAAGTCTGCTTTGTCCGCTACAAAACAAATTCCATTACGAAAGGATCATGGATCGAACCCCTTCCGCCTGAATAGAAGATCAGAGACGCGGCCCCGTCTGTGTTACACAATATTGATATTACTACATAAACTGCCAGATGAGTAAATTCTGCACCCATAATCGTAAAGATGTTAATCATTATCATTTTAATAGTATTTCAAGCGTTAACGATAATCTAGTCTAGACGTTATCAAGCATTCCACTGAATACAAATTTCGCGGGTTCACATCCAACTGAGAGCTATGGTCGCAGATCTGTAGCAGGTAACGAATCCTATCTCTGATAAAGGCACTGGCCATTTATCGCAAACGTCAACTTTCGAAGGCAACGCAAGCAGTAGTCTACGTGCGCGTGAACATGTTCCATATTCCACCCATAATCCATGCCATCAAAACAGTATCCTCACAGATTACAATAAGTACCAACAGTTTAATATTTAATTAATTAATTAATTAATTCATTCATTCAATTTAAGTAATTGAATTCATTGAATTTAAGTAATTGAATTCATTGAATTTAAGTAATTGAATTCATTGAATTTAAGTAATTCAATTTAATTAATTCAATTTAATCAATTAAATTTAATTAATTCAGTTCAATTAATTCAATTCAATCCAATTCTATTTTAATGTAATTTAAAATTTAAAATTTCATATTTCATATTTTATTTAATTAATTAATTAATTAATTAATTAATTAATTTATTTATTTATTTATTTAGGAGAGAGAGAGAGCAGCCATTGAACAAAAGCTCCTACGAGACTAAATGGAGGCTTCTCTATTTCCCAGATTATGTTATACACTTAACACATGTATTACTTAATATGTTTTGATTGATCTTAACAAGAAATAAATTATTATTAAATATTTTTAATTTAAATAGTTTGTTTTTGGACCTTCGTTATTTGTCGATAGGTGTCATTCATTTGCTATTTTTCGTATTTGTCGATAGCTATTCTTAATTTGTTATTACTCGTCGGCGATTGTGAAAAAGCTTAATAAAATAAATTATAGAAAGTTTAGTTTTGCCTTCAAAGAAGTAGGTAGGTGACACATTAATCAAAATTACATCAATATAAATAAACAGTATATAGAAAATGTTTGTAGTTAAGACATTAATTGTGTAAATAAATTGCATACCGGTAGGCCTATAGGTTATGCTTGAATACATATTTCACTCCCTGGATGTTTTCGGGTTCAACTACGACCACACGAGTGGCGCTCAGAGGAACAATCGAAAGTTGTCAGAAATGGTTTTAACGCTTACGTCTCATTTACATTAATTCCTGTTTTCTTACAAATCTCCACTCCAATAAATTAATTTAGAAAGGGTACAGATATAATAGATTATTTCCTTATAGCACATAGTGGTGCGCGACACTGATAATTCGTTACTTTTAAGTAAATGAATAAAAGTTGATTTGATTTATTTACTTACCGTACGCGTGTTGTAAATTTCTTAAAAAGTAATTTTTGGACGATCATGCTTTTTTCCTTACTTACCATTGTTGTTTACGTGCTTCGTAAGTTAACAATACCGCAAGTTCTGGGTGTTATATAGTCGCTGTTACTTCCGGCGTGACTCCTCCTCTTTGCTTACGCCTTAGGAAGTGAAGCTCTATAAAGTCTAGGTAGGTAGTATCGTTCTCCATTTTTGTTCTTTCGTTGGCGAGATACCAGAAGAGGAATCTATATGCCACTCCGTTAAACATTATAATGTTGTAGCTCTATGATAATAAATCAAACACACTGTAATTAGCAATTAATTGAGCGGCAAATAACGTCCTCATGTGCATTCTGCGAACGCCAACGAAAGAACCAAAATGGCGGGAGATTATATTAAGTATTTATCGAGTCTTAGGAGGTGCATAATGTTATCAGCGGCGAATGAAAACACGCATACGTTTAAATGTAGCCGACCTGCAACATGATTGGCTGCCGGAAATAAGACCGACGGGACTATAATAGCAATGAGTGCTCATAAAAATTGTTATAATTGTTACCGTTAAACTAAGTCTGTGTTAAATGTAATTTATAATGATTATGTCCCCAAACTAGGCTAACCAGCCATTCATGCATTTGGAATAAAATTTATCTCCACCACTGATATCAGTCTTAAGAATTTCCAAATGCAAATCGATAGTAATTTAATAATGACGTTACTATCTAACGGCTCAAATAAAAAAGTTCGGCTACGTCTATCACTATTATTAAAAATTCGTTAGACGTTCGGTGCAGTAAATTATTTTACCAAGTCGTACTATCAAAAGTATTAATTTTATTCAATACTTTATTTTAAATTTACATTTGAATATATCGCTCTCCATTCCTCCAATAACCTTTCTGGTTCTGATGCCACCTTGACTTCTTTCCTTATCACTAGGCGAGGAGTAGGGTACTAACGAATTTCTGATGACATGCTTGTGATGTTCTGCCAACATGGTAGAATAACGTATCAGTAAACGTCTGAACTAGTTAATCAGTTGTTGTAGTGGCAAAAATACTCTTGTTTATCTTGGAAACTTTCCTATTATGCTACATACCTACACAGATGATCTGTAGCTGCTATGGAACCAAATGACTACCATCGAAGAAGAAACAAAAACACTCACACCCTCTTTCTTTCTCAAATGCTCGACTAAGTAGCCAGTCAGACATGATGTTCTTACTCAGCAGGCATTGGTGTCCTAGCTGACAAGACAGAACGTTTCCTCAAATGACTTAGTTCAAAGTTGGGGTACTCTACCGCATGCAAGAAAGACTTCAAATATTTATCAACCCTCGAATTGCCTTCCTTTGCGTCAGCACCTTAAAGGAGTTAGACTTTTAGCATATTCAGTGGCGGCTGTGCAACTCTATTCTTGAAATTATCACAATTAAGTATTTATCCTTCTTTGGAGCGGAATGTACAGTATCTAAGAGATCCGCTTCCAAGGTTTGTAAACGTAATGCCATTATTGCGAGAGCAAAACAGCTGCATATCACAGTAACTACTTAAAATCCATTATCTCATCATTTACTTCATTACTGTCTAGCTTCTGTTAATCTTTTAATAATTTTTAATCAAAAGTACGTGACAGACGTATTGTCCACGCTCGTGTAACTCACATTTTTAGCAGATTTCATGATGAATGTATTGTGAGCAGAATGATGCAGAAAAATGAAATTCACGATAAAGAATGTGTCTTTAACGATCCCAGGGATGTACAAGATGTGGTGAATAGGCATATACTGAAGGATAAAAATGATAATTATGGGAAAGATATACAGATACAGATAGTGAAGCTGTGTTGGAGACTCGTGATGGCGATTCTGATACACCTCAAAATGGTACAGATGAAGGGACAAATGATAATGCCCATCCTGAGTACACACTTTCAAGGCTGTGGTGGAAACTCGTAATGGAGATTCTGATACATCTCAAAATGGTACAGATGAAGGGACAAATGATAATGCCCATGCTGAGTATACTTTCAAAGCTGTGGTGGAAACTCTTAAATGAGATTCTGATACATCTCAAAATGGTACACATGAAGGGACAATGATAATGTCCATCCTGAGTACACTTTCAGAGCTATGGTGGAAACTCGTAATTGAGATTGTGAGGATATAGCTACAGATGAAGAGATGAATGTTAGTGTTCATTCTCAGTACACTGGTAGAGACAGAGTGGATTAAATGATCAAATTCTCTTCCTGAGTAATGGGAATGAAGTAAAGAGCAGGCGACTGTTTCCAAAAAGGCTATCGAGGGAGTTAATGTGGAATCTGCTGTCCTCGACATCCACAGTTGTAAGAGGAGTATCACTATCAGTCCATCAAGATCTTCAGAAATTTCGCTCACCAGAGAGCAGAGATAAATCTACCAGTTTTTCCAAAGAAAATAAGTGCAAAAGAACAGGAGGGGTATCATTAGTAGCAAACGAACTAGCTAGATATAGAATACACTTTGTAGGAGTACAGGAGGTTAGGTTAGAAGGGAATGGCATAACACAAATAGGAGATTACTTGTTGTATTATGGGGAAGGAAACGATAATCACCAAATAGGAACAGTGTTCTTTATACTTGTGAGAATAAAATCGGCAGTAAAATGTCGAATTTATCAGTGATAGGTTAACGTATATTTTTCGTTATTTCTCCTAGATATTGGCAGGTAAGCCATTCGACCTATATATATATTCTTAAATGGTAAGGTTTAAGGTTAATGCTTATCATTAAACCGTTTAATTTAGATGCTTGGTTAAAAATCTATTGAGTTAACAAAATGTTGGCTATAGTCGCGTAAACTGGACTCCCTTCAGTTGCCTAAACCGGACCCCTCATTTTTTCATGTTTAAAGTCTACCTGTATTTATACACACTCTTATTCTCTTGGAATTCTGGTCCAAATTTCAAGGGGATAATGGGGAAGGAAGCAACAATCTTTACAGTATACCATTCAGGGTGGATCAAAGTGAACTCCTTCCTTCACTCAGTGGTTTCGACACTTCGAGTTTACCAATCCTACAAAGGAAAAACCTGTGTTGTTGCTTTTGGATGGCCACTTTAGCCACACACAGAATATTGATCTGATCAACTTGGCAAAAAAAAATCATGTTACAATTATGTCGCTGCCACATCGCTCTTCACAGAAACTACAATCTTTGGACAGAACTTTGATGGGTCCTCTCAAAGTTCACTGCGGCAAGGAAATCAGGCAGTGGTTAAGGCACAATGAACGTGCTGGCAGTGCTTTTGATGCAATGGACCTGTTTGGCAAAGCCTATATTAGATTCCAAACAGCTCAAATAGCAATCTATGAATTTAAAGCAACCCTTGAACAAGAAGCTGTTTTCAGATGCCGAATACATTGAAGAGGCAAACAAGAAACGACATTTCTCTTTCTATGAATCTTTGTTAAAGAAACGAACAGCAGAAAATCAGAGCTTTCCAGAGAACAGAGAAGAATGTGATGTGAACGAAACACAAGTGATTGTAGAGTTTAACCCAAATCAACCATCAACATCTTCGGCAGGGCAGGGTGTTCCTCTGTCGTCAAGTACCCTTGAGGATCCTCAGGGGTCCACATCTTCTAAGACAAGCCCGTTTGACATCACTCCCATTCCAAAATTAAAAAAGAGATTCTCGAATAGGGGGCGAAAGACCTGCAGTTCTACGGTCATCACATCTACGTCTTATGAAGCCCAATTCGTGAAAGTTAAAAAAGCTAAAGAAGCCATGGAAACTGAACAACAAGCACGGAATCGTGCTGAAGGACGCAAAAGCAATCGCGGCCAGGGACGTGGTTCAGAAGTACAGCTTTCAAGAAAAGAGAAAAAGAGCTCGTGAAAAAGCGTCTAAATTTTGTGAAAAAATATGAAAGAATCAAGCAATGAAGAAGCAAACAACGTGACCTCTGCAATATCTGAATTGGTTCTTTCCTCGGAAGTTTCCCCATCCAAAGATTATGCTTGGTATGTGTGTTTTATGACAGAAAATTTTACGAGGATTCTAGAGGGGAACTTTGGGTCATGTGCCTTATGTGCTGGGACTGAAAGTGACATGAGCATCTGCGATATTTGTCGCTAAACGATTTAATTCCATTGTACGTTTTATGTATCTTTTTTTGAATACATACTATATCTTTTTTTTAACTAAAACCTGTAATTGTAATATTATACGTATACTTTGAATCTAGATTATGTTTTCACTTATCTAATACCTTTATCCAAATTTGTTTAGTGTTATTTTGATTATTTTTACAAGGGGTCCAATTTGGGCAACTTCAGTTGGTAGAGCAGCTGGCTACGGACTGGAAGGTCCGGGGTTCGATCCCAAGTGGTGACGGGATTTTTTCTCTTTGCCAAACTTTCAGAACGGCCCCGAAGTTCACTCAGCCTGCTATAAAATTGAGTACCGGGTCTTTCCCGGGGGTAAAAGGCGGCCAGAGCGTGGTGCCGACCACACCACCTCATTCTAGTGCCGAGGTCATGCAAAGCATGGGGCTCTACCTCCATGCCCCCCAAGTGCCTTCATGGCATGTTACGGGAATACCTTTACCTTTACCTTTTACTAATGTTTAATTATATTTCCTAAAACTAATATGTAAATGGTGCATAACATTATAAGGTAAATATTACATCTTTCAAAACTTAATTTTTTACTGTTTTATATTTTTTTAAGTCAAAAACAAAATGGGGGTCCGGTTTTGGGCACTTTCCTCTACTTAAGTGTAATTGGTGCGATATCGTAGTTATACATGATCACGCCCCTACAGAAGAGAAACACGATCATATAAATGATAGATTCTATGAGAAATTCGAACACACTTTTGATCAGTTACGTAGATATCACATGAAAATTTTATTGGGAGATTTCTATGCTAAAGTAGGACGGGAGAATATTTTTAAACCAACTATTGGAAAAGAGAGTCTACACGTAACTAGTAATGACAATGGCGTTAGGTTAGTCAACTTTGCCACATCAGAAAATTTAATTGTCAAAAGTACAAAATCCCCCATAAGGATATACATAAATATTCTTTGAGTTCTCCAGATGTATTGACACATAACCAGATAGATCACATCTTGATAGATAAAAGAGGACATACTAGTATAGTAGACATTCGAACCTTCAGGGGGGCAGACTGTAATTCTGACCACTACTTGGTAATTGGAGAAATAAGAGAAAGACTATCAGTAGCCAAGCGAGTAGAGCAAAAGGTTAATATGAGAAGAGTCAATATTCCGAAATTATAGACGAGGAAACTAAGCAACATTATCAGGTCGAAATTTCAAATGGGTTTGCCGTATTAGCAAGTTCCGACGAAGTTGAGGAAGAGATAGATGCTAACAGCGTGTGGGAAAATATCCGAGATAATATAAAAATTGCAGCTGAGCAGAGCATAGGTTATTATGAAATTAAGAAACAGAAACCGTGGCTTGATGAAGATTGTTGCATGGTAGTAGAAAGAGGAAAACAGGCAACAATTAAATTCTTACAGGGTCCTGTTGAGGTGAATAGAGATAATTGTTTCAACAAAAGACGGGAAGCAAATCGTACACTTAGGAATAAAAAGAGAGATTACTAGAAGGAAAAACTGAATGATATAGAAACAAATAGTAAAAAAATCATTCGGGATTTATATAAGAGCATAAACGAATTTAAGAATGGATATTAGGCAATGGCAGACGTGATCAAGAATAATAATGATTATTTGCTTGCAGACTTTCGTTCAATCCTGAACAGATGGAATACTATTTTGGACAACTACTAAATATATATAGGCCAAATAGAAATGATCCGGACGAAATTGAAATACAAACTGCTGAGCCATTTATGCCCTAAACACACTTTCTGAAGTCGAAATTGCGATAGAAAATCTGAAAAATTGTAAGTCTCCAGGTATCGATCAAATTCCAGCAGAATTAATACAAGAGGGTGGAAGTGCATTATCTAACGAAATTTATAAGCTTGTACTTGTTATTTGGGAAAAGGAAATTGTACCAGAACATTGGAAGGAGTCCATAATTGTACCTATTTAAGAAGGGGGGAACAATACTAACTGTTGTAACATTCGAGGAATATCACTTTTGTTGACGTCATACAAAATTCTGTCCAATATTCTTTTGAGAAGATTAACTCCATATGTAGATGAATTTATTGGGGATCATCAGTGTGGTTTTGGGCGTAATATAACAACTATTGATCAGATATTTTGCATTCAACAGATAATGGAGAAAAATTGGGAGTATAAGGGTACAGTGCATCAGTTATACATAGATTTCAAAAAGGCATATGACTCGGTTATTAAATTTGGTAATTCCAAGTAACTAGTTCGATTAGTTAAAATGTGTCTCAGTGAAACGTACAGCAGAGTCCGAATACATCAGTTTCTGTCAGATGCGTTTCCAATTCACTGCGGGCTAAAGCAAGGTGATGAACTATCACATTTACTTTTTAACTTTGCTCTAGAGTATGTCATTAGGAAAGTCCAGGATAACAGAGATGGTCTGAAATTGAAGGGGTTATATCAGCTACTCGTCTATGCAGAAGACGTGAATATTTTAGAAGAAAATCCACAAACGATTAGCGAAAATACGGGAATTTTTCTTGGAGCAATTAAAGAGATAGGTTTGGAAGTAAATCCCGAAAAGACAAAGTATTTGATTATGTCTCGTGACCAGAATATTGTACGAATTGGAAATATAAAAATTGGAAATTTATCCTTTGAATAAGTGGAAAAATTCAAATACCTGGGAGCAACAGTAACAAATGTAAATGATACTCGGGAAGAAATTAAATACAAAATAAATATGGGAAATGCCTGTTATTATTCGGTTGAGAAGCTTCTATCATCCAGTGTGTTGTCAAAATTTCTGAAAGTTATAATTTATAAAACAGTTATATTACCGGTTGTTCTTTATGTTTGCGAAACTTGGACTCTCACTTTGAGAGAGGAACATAGGTTAAAGGTGTTTGAGTGTAAGGTGTTTAGAAAAATATTTGGGGCTAAGAGGGATGAAGTTACAGGAGAATGGAGAAAGTTACACAACACATAACTGCACGCATTGTATTCTTCACCTGACATAATTAGGAACATTAAATCCAGGAGTTTGAGATGGGCATGGCAT
Source organism: Periplaneta americana (assembly GCF_040183065.1). Lineage (NCBI taxonomy): Eukaryota > Metazoa > Arthropoda > Insecta > Blattodea > Blattidae > Periplaneta > Periplaneta americana. The sequence goes on from NC_091124.1 coordinate 110,904,288, forward strand.
GTAGCACTTACGGGCGAATCCAGAAATACATATAAAGTTGTAGTTGGGAGGGTGGAGGGAAAAAGACCTTTGGGGAGGCCGAGACGTAGATGGGAGGATAATATTAAAATGAATTTGAGGGTGGTGGGATATGATGGTAGAGACTGGATTAATCTTGGTCAGGAAAAGGACCAATGGCGGGCTTATGTAAGGGCTGAAATGAACCTCCGGTTCCTTAAAAGCCGTGGCCATAAGAATAAACGAACATACTTAAATACGCACACAATAACAATATAGCCTAATACATAAATGTAATCTCGTTCGAATAACTGTAACTAAATAGAATACACTGAAAACACTTCTAGATTTCCATATGTGTATCAGAATGCTAATTATGTTAAACTGCAATGACAACGAATCCATACAACGCTGACGTATTAATTCAATGCCAGCATAGCGACAATAGTGCACTGCAATTATATAAATACCTGTGCACAGGAACATCCACAGCGTAAATCTAACATATTTACGTCACTGCGTTAAATTGCTGTAATCGTTACTGGGAAAGGGAAATGCGCTTTATGTCAATGCTTTTAACGAACTGAGGACCATGCATTACTGTGATAATGCTACACGGCACCAGAGAGGTCTCAAAACCGTTGTATTATTTTAGTGAAGTTCTCAAACAAAGTAAGTAACAAACAACTGCATTCCGACAGAACGCTCCAACATACTATTCGCGTTATGCTAGTCATTACTTCAACGACTAGTGGAAACCAAAAAAAGTCGAATAATATTCAAAGTGGACAAACGTTCAACATAATAAACTCGCTATTCTCGCAGACCTCGCTAAACACGTACATATGTAAAATTTCCCCAGAGGCAGCAATTATAAAAGTGAGTTACAATTTCAGGTACTCGGTTCAGAATAAATCGCGGCTAGATAATAACTAAATGACACAGTTTCATTTTGTTAACAACTCGCAGCTCAAATCTCTATAATGTGAATTAGAACGCACAGTGAAATATTTCAGTTTTCACACACGCATAGGTCGTTTCAAAATTAGCAGTAACACTTTAATTAAGATGAAAACATATGTTATGCATGCTGCTCATAGCACACAAGCTAAGTTATGCTTTACCTTAACTTGCGACGGATGATTTGCAGAACGGTTGGCAATGTGTTCTGTTCATACTCAAACTTATCAGGATTTTCTAACACCGCCATTATAACATAATAGAAAAGAAGGTTGACTGTACTGAATCAGCTGGTTCTCTCAGGATATAGGAAAACTACTTGGTTCTTGATTTAGATTTCAAGATTAAATTGATTTCGTACAAAACTAAACATGATTTATTTTAAAGAAAGAGGCTAGATCCTACTACTTACATAAAATAACCGTAAAAGAAGCTGACGGCATCTTGCTACCGAGTTTCTTGCCACAATCTTTGACTTGCTTCCGGATTCCCCTCTACACTATGCTGCCCTCCCAAGCCAAAAGGGCATTTATCAAAACTTGAATGTTTTTCGGTATTGAGGATTTTGTGAATGATCAAAGCGCGCCTACTTTTATATATAATTTAATGGAATTTTCAACATATTCGTTATTGAAATATATTCAAAATATATAGAACACAATTTTTAGACTAATTAGCTTACACTTTTATGTACAATTTGAGATGCGCCTAATTTTCTAAGTATTAATTTTAATTATTGAAGATATGCTTAGCAAATTAGGAGTATCTCAATTTTTTACATAAAAAGCCAGTAGGTGAAATTAATTATGGTTTATTTTATTAATTATTATTTTATTATTTTACTAAATTGCAACACATACTACATGGAAATATTAAAAAAAATACTGAAATCAAAGACAAATATTATCTAGAAAATTAGTGAAGAGACAACAATTTATTTATCAATCATTCTGTTAATATATTAATGATACAAAGGTAAAACAATGAAGCTGAAAATAAATGTCTGGTTATATTTACTAAGGTACACAGTTCACATATTATCATATCTACATAAATTACTCAGGTAAATAAAGTAACTAAAAAATAACAAAACACTGAAAATTTAATTAAAGCCAAATAATTGATACTTGAACACAATTTTAGTCATCATTAACTGGAAAATTCTCCCAAAACGTCAATCTGTTTTTCATTATTCCACCCAAGTTGCGAATTATGGCACTCTTTTTTGGAGCAGGGAATCCAAGAGGTTTCCGTTGCTGCTCAGGACGTGGTAGATGTTCCTTCCTTTTGTTTATATTTCCAGTCAGAAAATTAATGTTGAATTATGTACCATCAAAGTCATTTTTGTACTTCATACTTTATGATCCTCTGGAAACCGATACTTCAACCATATCATACAGATAGGGTCTTCGATTAATCAGGTTCAATTTATATTTAGATGAGTAGTCAGACCAAATGAAAAAGCGCTGAAGCTCCATTGGCAGTAGCTCAGTCTGGTTAGACGCTGCTTTTACTGCATCTACGAAGTCTGCAATATCATATAGTTTATTTCCACGTCTTTTCATTGATTATTCTACCTTGTGATGAAAGGAACAGCAGCCATAAACGTATGGCCTGGTTCAAAGTATCTTATCAAAATTTCATTTGCACTTATCTCATTTGAATTGACAATACAAATAAAAAATGAAAATAATCTCTAGTTTTTGTTCTGGATCGTGCAATTGTCCAACCATTAAGTAATTTTTAACAGTCTCTCTTGTACTTGAAAAATAGATAGAAGGTGCTTACGATTTCTTCTTTGCTCCTTTTAAAGAGAGCCTCGTGCCAGACAGCTGCAAACGGTTTACACATGTTTTGTTTTTTCCAAACAGAAACGAAGCTCTCATTGTAGACAGTCAAACGGCTTGTGAATATATGTATCAAGTCTTGGCAATATGATAACGTTTTGAAGATTCAGCACAATGTTAACCTCTTCAATTTTGTCAGCATCTTCTTTGCATTTGGCCGGAGAATTTGATGGTCTCTTAATATGTGTTTTCCATATTTTACAAGTTTCACAATTAGTGTCCAAATTTTCCTTTGGGTGGCTATTATTATGCACATTGAAAATTTCACAATTTTCACATTTCTCATGCTCCAGTTTAGCAAAAGATATGTTCATTTGATTGGCTACCATTCTGTACTTTTCATATGTACATTAGTAATTAACATTCCAAGTAATAAAATCTTGGTGCATGGTAGTGAGAGTTATATCACTTGGTAAATAAAGACGGTTAGGTGCATGTTACCTCCGATAGTGTGATATGGTAGCATTAAGTGAATTTATGTGTCCATGAATTATTTCATTGTTCATTTTGTAATGAGGCGCAGTTTTGAATCTTCTTTCTTCAAGGGGGGTTACAGAGTTGTTTGAATTCCTTTGTGCGCTGCGAACAACTTTGTCGATATTCTTCTTTAACCCTAGCAGGTCCATGCCTTGATCCATTCCATGTTGGACGAAGGGTGGGCGCTTTGTGCCCACGTATTTAAACAATATTTTAACTTCTATTTTGACTGACAATAATGAATATATTATTTTTTATAGGACATCAGTGTCTTTTGATGTTTATTAAACCAACAATACAATGAAATGATATTATAATTACTGTACAAATAATACAATGGATCTTAACTCTGAAGAACACAAATAATACATTTTCATCTGCATTTGAATAATTTTTCATGACATTTAAACCAACAATACAATGAAATGTTATCGAATAAATACAATAAGTAATACAATAATAGAAATGAGTGTTATTAAAAAACACAAAAAAATAAATTTTCACCTGAAATTAAAGTTTTTTATATACACCTGGGAATAAAATTTCAGTCTGAGTCTTCACACCAAGTACCCTAACATCTTTGACAGATATCTACTCTCTTGTTGTGACGGCCGCATACACTTTTGTGGCACTTACTGCATGTAATTGTAATCCTGGAAAGTTGAGGAATCTGTCCCTTAATCGATAGTCCGCGTTGAACCTTACCAGAGTTAATGTATGTATACCGCTATTTTTTCTCTCTTCTTTGCTTGATACTTGCCAGCAGATATAGCATCTCTTTTTACCAATGGCACTTGAAGTTCCTTGAGCAATATTGTCTCCAGTGTCTGCAACTGGTGGCTTGATTGTTATGCTTAGGATGTTTTCCATAGCAATCACTACATTGTTTTTCAAGCCACTAGCATTTTTTGCCCGGTCTTGTACTTTACGCTCTATCAGTTTGAGTCCAAGTTCTTGCAAATAGATGCGATGTCTGTTTGTCCTTGTCTTTTCCCAGTTTGGATCATTCATCAAGTACAAACAATAACCATTGATTGCTGCTATATCTATAAGAGTGAAAAACACCGACAGAGGCCATCTTCTAGTACCCCTTTTTGTTGAATATTTTCTGGCCATCTGGTCAATTGTGTCGACTCCGCCTTTGGTTTCATTGTAGAATAAATTTATATGCGATTTGCTCTTCTTTCCATCATTTTCTACAGTTGCGTCTTTATGCTGTGTAGACAGTAATACAAGGATTTTTTTTTGGGCTTTTCACGGGTGACGTAAGAAACCAAAGTAACAGGTGGGTTTCCTGTATCGGGATCTGTGAAAGCGAATTTGCTAGAGTAAACCTCCCGATTTTTTGTCGTTTTCAATTCCTCTGAAATATGTTTGCGTTTAGTCTGCATTGTACCAACAAGTGTAAGCCCATAGTCAGTGTACAGTTCTTCAGCCAGTTCAACTGATGTATAATATCTGTCTGTTGTGATATTACGACCTGACCCTTTTAGAGGCGTCGCAAGCCTCTTCACAATTGATTTAGGACCCCTGGATTCTGGGGTACTGTCTTCTGTTTTGCCCGCATACACCTCCATACGCAAGACATACCTTTCTTTGCAGTCAGCTAATATTCTGATGAGAACACCATATTTGCCAGGTTTTTCCTTCATAAACACCTTGAACGGACACCGTCCTCTAAATAACGACAACATCTCATCAATCACTACGCTCTCTCCTGGACAATAATACTGCATAAATGTTTCATTCATTAGTTCAAACACTTCACGAAGTGGAGCAAACTTATCTCCCTTCCTGCGATCCTCTCTGGTATTCTTATCGTCAAATCTTATAACTTTCACAAGTTCTCGAAACCTATTTCGACTCATTGTTGCAAGATATACCGGTCGACCAAATCTTTCTGACCACAAATCATGATAGTCGAGCTTTGTGTCATCATTGGCAGCCATAAGAATGAAAATTCCAATCAATGACATAATTTCTGTTTCATTAGTTACATTTATTCCTTTGCGTTGAGCCTCTTTATTAGTGTACTGCACAATAATACGTATGATGTCGGAGGTGAAAAATTTTGAAAAACAATCCAGAATGCTGGTCACATTTCCTTCGGGTCGTAAACCCGGACGTTCTCTGATAATATTTTGTGTGGAGCGTCGTCTTCCTCGGGGTGATTGAGATAAGTAACGTCTACCTGATTTGGCGACATACTCTCTTACGGACGTGTTATTTATATTATCATTATCCGCCACAGAATCATTCATATCATCTTCACTTTCACTCACTGGAGCCGTGTCATTATATCGAACGATGTTATCCTCCACTTCACTCACATCCTCGTCTGAAACTATAAAATTTTGGTCCCATGAATTATGTAAATCTTCTTGAATTTCCTTATCTGACAAATACTTGTTGCACTGTACGCTCATTGTGATGCTGGCTCTTTATAAACCTTCATACTATACAAAACGTCTACCCACAGCAATAGCAACATAAACGGGAACTAAATATTACATTACAACAATGAACAGTTTGAAATAAAAGAGCGGGACATGTACTAACTTATCAAGAGTACCAATTCCTGACTATAAAATCTTGTTTAGTATAGTACCATGGTGGACCAAGGAAGGGCACTTCATGCACCCCTTGAACATTATGCCTGATACAAATTAAGAGGATGCAGATAAGTAAAGATTTCATGTAGATTATTATTTGATATGTTTGACTTGACAATATCTATTTTTTTTTTTTTTCAGATTTCTTCGTTTATACATTTGCAGGTATTAGAGAAAAAATCAAAGCGTGGGCACTTTGTGCCCCCCGTTGGACCTGCTAGGGTTAAGGCAAGAGTTGTCAAAAAATACCTTCCAACCCAATTATGAAGTTCCTTGTTCATCTTTAAGCATATACGTATAGGAATGGTTCCTCCTGTACCCTTCCTCAGGCTTTCCATAATCAACAGTTCTTTCCTTTGGATGATTTGACGAAATGTGATGAAGAATAAACGATTTTCTTTCCTTTATGTTTCTCATTTTCCAGAACTCACAATTTATATATCTGCATCTCTCTACAGTTAATTTGGTTAAAAACTTCCGTGTGCATACTTCAGTGTCACAGTTAGTTTCAACACCATGTTCTTTGGCATACGAATCATATTTCACTTTTTTCCTTTCACTTGCTGACAATGTGTACTTCTTCCTTTTCTTGACCGTACCTTTTTTCGTGAGTGGAGAATCCTTACTTGCTTCTGAACATTCTGTATGAGAAGGAGAAGTGGTATCTTCAATTGTTAAATGTGGAGAGACGGACTCATCACCTTCTGAGGAAGAAATATTACTGCTACTTTGATATGAGGTCCCATCAGGGACATAGACCGGATCATCATGATCGTCTTGTTTATAAATTTTGACTGGAGTTTTGGATTGTGTGCAAAATTTTCTCTTAATTACTTATTCAAGGCTAGCATTACCATTTTTTCCCTCGAGAGGATGGTGCCATGATGAAACCTTAAAGAACAGTCTCTATAATATTTGTGCATATGGACTATGAGCCAATAGTGTTAAAAATAAATATTATTTTACTTACGTGCTTATTTCAATGGCGTTTCTAAAATATGGTTGAGTAGAATCAATATTCTGCGTCTTGACTACATTACACCTAACAAAGAAATGAAAATTGACATGTTTTAAATAACAAGCTAGAAAAATAATTAATCGAAAGACTCCTTATATATTAAATTGCATGATGAACGATGAATTAATTATAAGAACTATGTTTAAACAATGGGAAATAAAAAAAGATCATCTCTCTGAGAAACGGCCTTTTTGTTTAGAAAAATGAACTTCCGCCAAATTTGCTTAGAAATTTATATTAATTTTGAGATACGACTTTCATTGAACCACATTTTTGAAGCCACAATTCATTGTGAAACGGCCATTTCCGTTAGGAATAAATATATTAGCATCTGAACTCTCCAATTATTTCAAAAGTTAATCCCTGAACAAAACGCTTTTTATGTTCTCTTACCGGCTTCCCGGCTGTGGCGTCACCCACACTACCCAGCAGGTGAGATGGACTGTAGGACCTTTTTGTTTATACGTACTTTAAGACATCATCTTAATCAATCATCTATTACAACCAACTCTATTCTGTGCAATACAGTAATAAGTCGCTTTATTGGAATTACGCGTAAGAAATAGGTTCGAACAATGCTTGTTTTAATTTAATCAATTAGAATGAATGATTATTTTCACTGGACATATGTGATTAGTCCACCTGTGATTCATGGCGCAAAAATACTTTTATCGCAGGCGGTGATTCTAGTCCACGCGAGGCAGCCACGCGCCTCTTACTTGCGTGTTAGCAAGTTCATTGGTACTCAGTGGAGAATTGCAGGCGTTGCAAATTCTTGGCAATCTGGAAATGCCTTGTATTTTCTGTTTGACATAGATTCGATACATTTACCTTATCGTAAAACTTTCCCTAGATTGTCTAGAAATTAATGACAAATGGAAGATATGCTACAGGGCTTGCTTAAGCCCAGGGGCATAACGTTTATTTATTCATAATTCACGTAATTATATTTCTAAAAAGAAATTTTTGCCTCTAGTATCACGTAACTGTAGCCACACCTCTGGACGGTGACGGTTGCCATCCACAGCGTCGTTTTGCTCTTAGCTTATAACTGACTACTCTGAAGCTGTTACAATGACCAGTCCATTCTAAAGCGTACCTCACTCAGTGGTTCTTTTATCTGAAGGAAAATGTCGTACTTGCAGAAACTCATATCCGGAGAATACTAAGATGCTCTAGAATTACCCAGTTCCACATTTCAAGTAAATTAACCAGCTGGACAGTCACATGACAACGAGCATAATTGGATGATATTCAAGAGATTTCGACGCTTCCGGTGCATTGCTGGTTGTGATTGGTGTTCCAAAATAGTGACTGCAATATGCAGTATTCACACTCATTCCATTTATTGAGTGATTAATACTCCTCGAAAATTATTATAATTTTGAAATGATCTTGAGAGGGTCCTTATATTGTTTATACATTTTTTTATCTTAGGCCGTTTGAGATAATATTGGGTGGTATTAATACAGGGCTGGGCACCGGGAGCGAATCCAGACTCTAAACTGTGGCGCTTAATATTCATCAACGGGGCATCAACGCTGCGCGGTGTTCAGCGGGGAAGAAAGGGGTTAAAGAGAAGTCATATGGTTCCCCGTGGAAGAGTAGAATCGGCTCTTGATGCCCTATCCTGTAATAATAAAACGAAGAAAAATGAAAATCCTCCAAAACATTAGTGACTCTCCAATTTCTTATTAATAAAACTCAGAAGACTGAGCAAACTTCTTGAGAAATTCTCTCAAGCCGGAATCTGCTTCAGTCACGTGGAGAAAACTCACAGTTTCTTCTTAGTAAATTGAAGTCAACTCGCAGACTTCGGGGAATTTTTTCCAGAAAGGTGAAGTCACTTTATTTATAGGCTCAAAGTCAAAGAGTTAAGTTCTGACTGCTTGATATGGCTGCATTGATGAATATTCTCGGACGTATGGAGGTACATAAGGAACGCAGGGAGTCTTCTCTAAAGAATCACAAGTCCTTTTATTTGTTTCAAAAAGCAATTTTGCAGTGGCTGGCAGAACATTTCTTGAATGAATTATGAATACAATGAAACTACAGAAAGAGATAAGCAATGCACACAAAATAGTTTTTTTTTTTTTTTTTTAAGGTATCGTGTGGTAGCGGTTTGGATCCGAATGCAAATAAATTCTCTGTGTCAGAAGAACAGAGCACTGATCTACTGTAGGATATTGTATCTCTCTAAGGGCCGATTTCACCAAGCTTATTTAAATTTAATTTTTACTTGAACTACTTTGGATTTCACCAACAGAAATTGGGCTTTAAGCTTCCATTAAACTACATTTAAGTTAATTGGTCAATATTTTGCCATTTAAATAATTAATGCTGTATTAAAGACGATAATTTTCATCATAGCAAGGACAATGATGGACTTGATATTTGAAAATTACGATTTATTACCAAGACGAGCAAGAATAAATTGCACAGCAATTAAGCCAGTAATAATATTAATAACAATACAAAATTTATACTGATAATAAATCTGAAACCTAAACATTTCTGGTAATTTTCACTTTTCCAAAAATAACTGGAATTAACATGCACAACTTTATTAACTATCCTGAGACAGAAAATAGCATTTCTGAAATTTTTGTTGGTATGTTTATCATATTTTCATGCGATAATGGTTGAATCGATTTGTGTGAAAATTTATGTGAAAAATAAGTTGTGTGCTACTTAGATTTTAGGTTATATGGTATTCAAAATATTTTCTTTAGTAGGATTTTATAAGGAAGTCAGAAGTAAATAAATCGAAATAATTTGGAATGTGGATATGGAGAAGAATGTAGCTTGTAAAGCGGACAGACAGATTAAGAAATGAAGCTGTGCTAGAAGGCGTGGGTGAAGAGAGAAAAATAGTTGAACTGATCAGGAAGAGAAAAAGAAATTGGCTCGGTCATTGGTTACGAAGAAACTGCCTACTGAAAGATGCACTGAAATGAATGGTGAACGGGAGAAAATTTCGGGGCAGAAGAAACCACATGATATATGGCACCAAGCTACATGGATCATATGCAGACACGAACAAGGGATGTGCGTGACCTCAAACGCTCAGAACAGCACGAAAATGTGCTTAGAATACAAATTGTTCATCCCAAAAACAGTGGTATGAGTCATTCCCATACAAAACTCAGCTGTTGCCTGCTAGAGCCATTCGACGGTGGCATGTTGTACCTGCACTAACAAGTACTTACTCTAGTGTGAATAGTATAGCTGTAGTAGAAGGCCGTCTCTTGGAGTGTTCGGTTGTGGGTTAGAGTGTAAACAGTGTACATCGATATCATGAGGCGAATTTATCCCATGAATGTTGTCAAAATGTTACAGGAAAAATTGCGATGTGGTGAATATAGAAACATAATCGGAGTCGAGAATTTGGAGTTCGCGAATGTTATGTACTTATAGACCGCGGGAGTACGGGCCATAATACGGCGATTGCAGTTGACTATGCAGGCGGGTATAGAGTATGACGTAAGTCTCTCTCCCTTTTCGCCGTACTGTTCCGTGCATCGAACCCGAAACATTCAGAGTTTGTTTAGCTGTCATACTGAAGAGTTGCGTATGTGAAATGACACATATTACAATGCCTAAAATCTGTGACATGTTGGTACACAAAAAAAATTCCATTCAGAACTTTGCACAATCCCGACTTAACCCTTAAGTACTCGCGTCGGGTCTAAATGACCCAAGCGTTTTTTCTTTCCTCTGTTTTCTTTGCTGGAAGGTAATATGAAGAGTGCCGGTGGTGTGTAATTTCTTCTATTGTTGAAATCTTTGAAACGGTCTGACTGTAGTCATTGTTGAGTTTATCATTTAGCCCCAACAGCTGTTTATATGTGATTTGACCCGACGCGAGTGTGTGCGTTCTTCTAAAAGACAGGAAGATTTTGTGAATAACTGAGGAGATTTCTTTATTTATGCGTAAGTATTATTTGATGTAAGCTTTATATTATATTCTTCACATTTTCCGCGTTCATTTCAGCTGTATATGCAGCTCTTTTTATTATTATTTTCAAAGAATATCAAAGAAAGTAGCAACAGACGAAGAAATTGCAGAGAAGTCGAAATCGAGGGAATTACTAGTAACAGACGAAGAAATTGCAAGGAAGTTGAATACGATTCTCAGTAATGCACTAATGGTAATGACGATGGTAAATCTGTGGGGGAACTTTCTGAGCTTGGCGATGTCATAGATGAAGACACAGGGTCCCCAAAAAGCCAGGAATTGTGACTTTTATAACTGTACCAAAGGTGAAGTTGATTCATGCGACCAATTGTGTAGCAACCATAGTGTTGGACGTGGCCATTGGCAGTGTTCTTCCATTTCATAAATGTTTCAGCACTCAACTCATATGTTGTTTATTATAAGATGAATACCAGAGAGAAGATACAAAGAAGAATATTTCTGAAGAACCTGGTTAAAGAACTGCTTATGGAAAACGTTGTCAGGAGAATGAGTAATTCTCATGTATCAAGGCAGTCTCAGGATAAAAATAAAAATATTCCTAACGGAGAGAGGCGTTTAAGTGCCACCGAATGAATAACAAAATCAAGAAACAAGAAGTGGACCAGCATCTCAGAAAAGGAAGAGATATCATATCTGCCCTTGCACAAATGATAATAAGCATTCAACACAATGTGCTGCTTGTTTGCGACACGTGTGCAAAATTCACTGCAAAGTTGTTTGCACAATATGTGGAGAATAAGCCAAGAAATGAAGCACTGTTTTGTTTTACAATGTCTGACTGAAGCCAGCAGTGCTTATTGGTTTGCGGTGACATCTTAGGAATCGATGTAACAATTCAGAATGAACCCCTTTGAAGGGCATTCACTGCAGTAGCCTTTAGGTACAGTGATTTTTTATTACAAACCCAGTCAACATTTTTCAAGAATGTTTCCAAATCTAGGATAACAGTAGGAGTTTGTGTATTCCTCCAGAAGAGGACTGTAGTAGTCTTTAGGTACCATTATTATAAACTTAACCTTACAATTTTTAAATCACACCTCGTAAAGAAACAGTATGGCTATAAGATTTCAAAGTCTTGTTTTCACTTTTCTTTAGTTTAGATTTTAAAATTTCATTGTATTTACTGTAGATAATTTTCACTTTTTTTAAGTTGAGATTTACAAATTTCAATGTATTTGATTATGTTCAATATAAATAATGTACAGTTCAGAATAAAAATATTTCATTCACTTCAGTTTAAGCATTTTATTTACCCCATAATTTTGCCATGAATCCACGTTCACATCTCAGTTTGTGTCAATGGGTCAAATTGACCCGACGCGAGTGTTTATGTAACTTTCTACCAGGCGAGTACTTAAGGGTTAAGATCATTTCTGGAAAATATACAAATTAACATAACCCAGGAGAAACAACAATACGTAAAGAATATTTACCAATTTCGTAACAGAATACAATTGGCAAAATTCGAGAAAGCGTGAACGATCAAAAAATATATGGGTTTCAGTTAATGAATCTACAGACGTAAGTGGTAGATATGTGGCAATTTTTAGTAGGTTATTTTACGACGCTTTATCAACAGCTCAGGTTATTTAGCGTCTGAATGAGATGAAGGTGATAATGCCGGTGAAATGAGTCCGGGGTCCAGCACCGAAAGTTACCCAGCATTTGCTCATATATATGTGGCAAATGTGGTGGTCGTTATACTCGTACTTTTCGAGAAGTGTGCAGGAAAAAGAATTGTGCTAACTTCAGAGAAATTGGAAAAGGTAAATCATGCAACTATTGCCCAATTTTTTTATAAAGCTATGCGCCTTTTATAGACGGAAAGGATTAAATATGATAATATACTTCTTTTCGTCACTGATGCAGCTCCATATATTATTAAGGCAGCAAAACAACTTAAAGAGCGGTATTCCAACATGGTGCATTTAACTTGTCTGGCGCACGAACTGCACAGAGTTGCTGAAGCTATTCGTGCTTTATATAACGATGTGGACTGTTTTATAGCGTATGTGAACAAAAAATATTTCTCAAAGCCCCTTCAAGAATATTAAAATTTCGAAAAATTGCACCAGATCTCCCCCTTCCACCTTAATCCGTAGTTACAAGATGGAGCACCTGGCTTGAAGCTGCCTTATATTTCGCAGAACATTAAAATAAATTCAATCTCATTATTCATGCTTTAGATGGCAAAGATTCAGCTGCCATTACAACAGCAAATTCCCTGACTTCAGAAAATATGCACCAAAATCTACAATTCATAAAGACCAATTACGGAAACTTGCCACAAGTTATAACTCAACTGGAAACGTCTGGTCTACAAATGTCCGGGGGTATTAAATTAATTGAGAAATTATCGGAAGTAATTAACAAGATACTCCAAGGACTGTATCCTGATAAGGTAAATGACAAATTAGGTAGTGTAATAAAAAATAATGGCTATGCAGTGTTGAACAGTTTGGTGAAAAATCAGGACAAAAACTTAAATGAAAATGTACACCTTTTCATGTACTCTTCATTAACCTCATCCGATGTCGAAACAAGCTTTCCGTAGTACAAACATATTATAACTGATAAACGCAGAAGTTTCTCCTTTGACAATCTAAGTATGTACATAGTTGTACATTGTAATTCCTTATTGTAAAGGAAAGAATTCTGTCGATATCGCATTAATTAGGTAAGTACGAAATGTATGATTATTTTAAGGATGCAATTCATATACTCAAGACTGTACGTCTGAAGCATGCACAGTGAGTTGCTTACCTGAGAGATCAGTACACTCACTATTGAACGCTCCAGTCATACTTATCTTGACGGTAAATGGCCCGCACTCCCGCGGTTTAGTTATGTAGCATAATAATGCACAAATACAATGGGGATGACACAGCAATGCATGAAGATATGCTGGATAGGTATAGTGATTTTGAAGGACAGGAAGAGCCTATACCTGAAGTTCGCTCTTACAGCAGTACAAGACTTTCATCTCGAGATCAAGATGAACCTTCAAGTCAAAGTGAGTACGAATCATCTCCACCCTAAATGTTGAAGGCCAGTGTATTACAATATATTGATGACAGCATACTGGAGAACATTTATGAAGACTATTATAATCGTGAGTTCAACTCCGAAATCAAATTTATGAGGTGCTATAACTGCATTCGAAGTAAATCAAATTACAATTAATATTAGATTATGTGATTAGCAAAAGGCGAGGTCGAGCTCACTTCAAGGAAAACAGGCTGTCACAATTAAATACTTAAAATAGTATGTAATGTCACATTCTCATATGTCAAGAGCGTATGAATCTGCAGTTCACTATTGGCATCTGCAAATCTGGGCACTAGAAGCCTCAATTTCACAGCTTCGATTGCTTATATCATAGAAATGGCCATAGCACGTCTACTGCTTTGTTGAATGTTACTGAGAACATACGCGCAGCCATGGATAAACGACAGGCTACTGTACTAGTTTTATTGGACTATAGCAAAGCCTTTGATTCTGTTGATTTGATCTACTATTGACTAAACTACAAACGCTACACCTTTCTGATAGTGCTATTACCTGGATGTACTCCTACCTTACAGGCTGTCAGCAGCGTGTCGTATCTAATAACCGTTCCTCATCCTGGCGTACTGTAGACACAGGAGTTCCACAGGGATCAGTATTAGGCCCCTTGCTCTTCTCTATTTATATCAATGGAATTTATAAGTCATTTAAGCACTGCAGATATCAAATATATGCAGACGACGTTCAATTGTATATTTCTGCCCGTCCTGATGCACTAAATGATAGCATTAATAGTCTTAATGAAGATCTTGATTCCATCTCTTCCTGGTCTCAACAATTTGGGCTTAACCTAAACGCATGTAAATCACAGGCTATTCTGTTCGCGAACCGTAGATTAATTCCTGATGTCAACGACCTGAATATTCCACCTGTGAAACTGAATAAAACAATCATCCCGTTTAGCTCTACCGTAAAAAATCTCGGAGTGCATTTCAAATCTAATCTCAATTGGGATACGCATATTAAATATACATGTAAGAAGGCATTCTCTATTCTCCATTCACTAAAAAGATTGTATCATCATCAATCTAAATTAAAATAGACGCTGGTACAGACACTCATTCTACCTCACTTCGATTATTGCGACGTTTTGTTCAGTGATCTCAGGATTGATTCCGCTCAGAAACTATAGCGTGTTCATAACGCGTGCGTCTGCTTCATTTGTAATGTTCGATACTATGATCATATCTCACTTTCTTTCGAGAAGTTATCACGGCTTAGGTTACATGAGAGGAGAAATCTGCACTCACGTTCTCTCCTATATCGAATTATGCACACTTCATCCCCCTATTATTTATTCGCTCGTTTTCATACTCTCTCTCGCTATCATATTAATACTCGATCACAACGCGATAACACGCTAGAATTTTCACTTCACACATCATCTCTGTATTCCTCATCTTGCACTGTTGCTACCTCTCGTCACTGGAACTCTCTGCCGCCTGAAGTCAAGGGCTGCCGAACATTGAAATCTTTCAAATCCAAGTTAGAAAATTATCTTATGACGAGTTGCCAAACTAACTTACTATTATGACAAGTGTTGTATTGCATATTTCCACGTATTCACAGTTTTTTTATGTTCTAGTGATATTTAACTTATTTTATATTTTTGTAGGCGGCCGGGTAGCTCAGTTGGTAGAGCAGCTGGCTACGGACTGGAAGGTCCGGGGTTCGATCCCAAGTTGTGACAGGATTTTTTCTCGTTGCCAAACTTTCAGAACGGCCCCGAGGTTCACTCAGCCTCCTATAAAATTGAGTACCGGGTCTTTCCCGGGGGTAAAAGGCGGCCAGAGCGTGGTGCCGACCACACCACCTCATTCTAGTGCCGAGTCATGGAAAGCATGGGGCTCTACCTCCATGCCCCCCCAAGTGCCTTCATGGCATGTTACGGGGATATCTTTAACTTTTAACTTTTTTATATTTTTGTTTCCATATTTTTCGATAATGGTATATCTCTAATGTGATAAGATGAGCTATATATAATCATAATTTAACTTACTGTGTGTACTTAAAAATATTGTATTCATTGTATGCTTTGTACTGCACTATTTTATTACTACTATTAGTATTATTATTACTATTAGGGCTGTTATTATTATTATTATTGTTATTATTATTATTATTATTGTTATTATCATTATTATTACTATTTTTATTTATTATTAGTATTATCATTATTATCAATAATTGTCTTATTTTTTATATACTTTGTATGCCTCGTTTATTTCTGACCTGCTGTTCACATTTTATTATGTTTTTTTCTTTCTTTTTCAATGTTATAATATAACATATTATAATATATTATATTATGTCTGATTTATTCTTACTTGTTGGTTACAGTTTATTATTATCTTATTCAGTTTTATGTGTAAAATTGTAGTGTACTTTGTAAATTTGTAGTGTTTTTGTAACGCAGTTTTTACTCCTGGTTGAGTGTTAGAGAAGACCGTATGACCTTAACTCTACCAGGTTAAATAAATTATTATTATTATTATTAAACTTAACGCTGAATATGACATTTCTTCCAGGCAAATTACTACGCTCGTCACACGTAAGGGCATACGAGAAGATCATAGTGTTCATTAGAAAGCACAAGAGTTTGTGAAGAAAGTGAACAATATGTAACATACAGGAGTGTGGACAAAGAAAATGTTTGAAACAGTGACGAAAGTCAATTTAATTATGAAATACCTTCATTGTCAACACTATCTCACAGAGGAGAGAAAACTGCAGCTGGTGTGTTGCAGTCTGTGCATAGCTCTACACACAGCTATACAATTGATGTGGCTTTATCAATGAGTGGCAGATTAGCTAACAAGCTCTATATCTGGTTTCAAGAGACACAAGGCACTTTTGGCCCAAATGTTTCAAAGAAACGTGAAGCAACATGTCCACGAAACATTCTTGTGGAGGCGAGCAAAAGTGGAAAAATGACGAAAGAGCATATGAAATGTTTTCTAACTACAGTCCTTGGTGAAGATGTACGTGAGGATGAGAAGAGCCTACTGATGTGTGATTCCTGGTCAGGTCATAAAGATTATACTCTGTTAGATGAAAGTTTTCCGATCAAGGATGTTATGCCCAAGATATTACCACCGAAGACAACAAAATATTTCCAATCTCTTGATATGTACATCTTTAGGCAATATCAACTCTACATGAGAAGGATCGTTGATTTTGTAAAACTACAATGTGAAAAAACACAAGTAAAGTTACATGATCGTCATTTCATCATCAGACTCCTCTCTGTGCTATAAAATCAACTTTCTGCACCGAAGTGCAAGTCTATGTTACAATATTCTTATCAAAAGGCAGGTTATGACACTGACATACCAATATCATCGTTTGAAAATGTAGTTAATGTGGCGTTTTATATTGGACTGCTTGAATGCGGAAGTGATGTTAAATGTGAAAAAGTGGATTTCGTCAGATGTGCATATTGTTCTGTTCTACTTTGCTTTGACAATTTCATTGAAATCCCACACCTGCACTTTGAAGACTGAATTGCTCTGCAACATTATCAGATCAGTAGAAAAAGTTTGTTTTTCAGATAGCGTAATTATTTTAAGCAGAGGGAAATATAGCAATACAGTCACGACATTGAAATATGTGTGGTTTTGGTCCTGTTATATCAATATTTTGTTTCTTCGCGTTACCAAAGTTCCTCTCCTAGACCTTGAATAGGTAATCATTCAAATGTCTCTCGTGGTAAGACGTTCAGTTTTGCAGGAGAATGACTCCACTGTTTTTGGGATAAGCGATTTATATTCCAAGGACATTTTCGTGCGGTTCTGAGCGTTCGAGGTAACGCACATCCCTTGTAAAGGTTCATACACACTTAGCGAACGAACAACGAACGAACGATAAACGAACGCATTCGCAGATTGAAATCGGAACGTGTGTACGTCGCAGCAAAGGCAAGGGATTTGCCACTAGCTTGTAATTCGTAGCAGAACGCAGAGCTTAGTTCAATTTCACCAACAGGATGTCGAAACTAGAGTGGGCGGAAGTCGCTGTTATAGATCTTGTTAATGCATATAGGGAGCAGGAAACTTTATGGAATCCCAAGCTTCTTTCTTACCACAATAAATTAAGAAAACATGATGTTTGGGAAGCTATTGAAAAGATTTTCAGCTGTAAAGTAGGCGAGTCAAACACATCCAAATTTTGAAAATTATTTTTGTTTATTTATTTTCAGTGAGTAGGCCTACATATGTTTTGTTTATTGTAGGGAGCAGAAGTCAAAAACAAAACTGAGTCCCTACTGATATCATTCCGGAGGGAAAGACAGAAGTCCACAAAAAGATCTGGAATGGGGAGTGATGAAGTGTACGTGTCAACTTGGTTCGCGTATAAACAAATTGACGCCCAGAAAAAAACAAAGCTCCAACCTTGTGCGCACAAAATAAATTATTGGCACTGAAAAGTGCCTCTTCGTAAGCATGATGCGCATTCGACAAACGCAGACAAATCTCTCTTTTTAGAATTTTAAGATATTTATTGGCAGTGAGGTATCCGTATATTGAAACTTTCTCCTGTCTTGCAGTCGTACCTTAATAAAATCTTCCAGTTCCTCAATTATAGCTGTATGTACTTCTGGAACAATCCTGGTAATCAGCTGTTTCGAGACTTTGAATAAATACATTAAACTTTTATACGAATCTCCTGTAGCAAGATATCGAAGTGTTAATATGGCACTCGCCTTTCCTGAATAGGTTTTGCTTTTCGTCAGCCTGTGTCTTTCTTGGAAATTTTTGGCCCTATTTTGCACAATTATATTTCGAAGTCTGTTTCTGAAATGCGACAGAAGTTGTGAAACTGTCCCGATTCCATTCGACGTAAATCATGAAGCAAGTCAGTGCCTCTATATTGATTGCGACTTTCGTAGAGTGGCGTCTGCCACCATCGCCTTTTGTTTTTAACTTTCTTTTTATTAAACTGCCTATAATAACAACGGCTCCATTTACTATAATTACATTTTCGTCTGCCATTATTGCGGATAATCAGCGAACGTGAATGTTTTCTGACCATTTGCTCATGATTTTTACATTGCTCCAAATAGCGAACGAACAACGAAATTTCGCTTCATCATTCGTTCGTTGTTCGTTCGCTAAGAGTGTACGTACCTTAAGAGGAAGGTGTAAAATAGGTAAGACTGGAGCATACTGGGTCTGCAATGAAAGAACTACCCTATGAATGAAAGAGTACCGGTAATACATCCGTTATAAACACACTTTTAAAATATTATAAGGCAATACAACACCTTATTCCAAATGACACAGTTTGGTGCTACAGTAATATAGGAAGACAATTTTATGCCAACATTAATAAGGTTCAAGTGTAGACCCATAATTTAATTGGAACTCTTCTTCTAACTCTCAATTCTCACAAATATATTTTCTTTCAGATGATGGTCAATTTTCTGTTAAGTAAAGGCTGATATAGTAATATAATAAATAATCCGTGGAACTGCAGCCCTATATTGCAACATAAACAACTATATGAAAATACTACACATCCAGCCAAAAAAAAATCCAGAAACTTGACACCCTAGAACAATATGAAATTTATGAACATACAAAAACACATCCACATCACATCATGAACACTCAACTCAATTTCAAAACACACACCCTTTTCGATACAATCATGAACACAGCCCACCACAACAGGAGACCAGAAGATAGCGCAGGATCTCCACTAGGCTTTGGACAATAAGGAACACGACTTCGAAACTAAACAGCCAAGGTAAGTCCTAAATATTAACACAGTAAAGAAGTTGGAAAATTATTCAGTGGTATATATGTTAACCTTACTTTACGGCTGTCAGACCTGGAAACTGACCGTGAACCAGAAGACGCAGATTCAGATCTGCCAGCGCAAAATGGAGAGGAAAATCCTAGGACTCTCCCTCAGAGACAAGATTTCCAACACCAGACTAAAGCAGATGACAAACACCAGAGACATGGCACACCAAGGGGAACGCCTGAAATGGAAATGGGGAGGCCACGTGTCGAGACTCCAAGGCTGCAGATGGGCGCATATTTCCACCACGTGGGATCCACGCATCGGGAGGCGAAACCGAGGAAGACCTGGGACCAGATGGGCGGACTTCTTCAAGAGCCTAGCTGGACCCCTGTGGTCCAGAACAGCCAAGAACCGAGAAGAATGGAGATCGCTACAGTTTGCCAGTATCGAGTGAGAGTGCAAGTGTACACACACAAACGACGAACAAAACTTATATAGAACAGAATCTACCGTCATGCGGATTAGCTCACCGCATGATCTCTAAAGAGCTCCCCTTTTAGGAGGCCATAGCCCTTCACGGGAAATCCAAAGGCTATTTCATTCATTCATTCATTCATTCATATATGTTAACAGTGTATATAGAAAATGAAAATGTTGTATAGCTTAACTAATGAATTGCTTAATGAATTTGGAGGGTGGGAGGAAGAGCTACGATAGGTAGCCAAATCCAGTTACAGAATCCAGTTATAACTGCTGGATGGATTGTCTTGCTAACTAAACGATACCTCCGTTCCGGTTGGATGACCGTTCACCTCTGCTGAGGCATGTGGATGTTGGCTGAACAACTTTAGCCCTTCATGGGCTTTTGCGCCACGGGTTTAACTTTTTAATGCTAATCTACTTTTGTACAGAAGACGCTTAATCCCTCAAGTTCCGTTCCGATATTCAAGAGAAGGCTGATTTAAATCTATTAATTACTCCAAAAATAAAAATATGCATCATACAATAACGAAATTGCACAAATGTATTCTATGGCAATTCTAATCGGAATTGAAATTTTACTTAACTGAGACTATTACGAGTTTGATGGTAACGACGTAACATGGTGACATGTTTCTCAAATTAGTTGAAAGTCTATAACTAACACTTTCATTCTAACTAGTGTTTTGTTTCTTTTTATTATCACAACAAGAATAGATAGTCCTATTTATAACTGAGAAAAATTTTGTGATGGTTTCATACCGGTTCAGAAACAATACGTAAGTCTACTTACGATTCAATTTTATCGAACTAATGGACTCTAAAAGAAAATATAACTATTGCAACTTTATTAATTTGACTACAAATACATTTCTTTGTTAATATTTGTATAGGGATAAAGTTCCTTTTAAACGGTTAATTTGAATTGAACTATAACCTCTCCGTTGATGAAAAATTAACATATTAACTTCCTTCTCCGCTAAGTTAGAAAAAAAAAAAGAATATCTTATTTGTACAGTGAAGAGCAGTCATGTTAACTAATTTTATGGACACGGAAAGAAATTATTTGAATTTTATTTTATTCCGGGAAGTGTTTATTTTTACTTGCCTTCTGCGAATGGTGGTTCCGTGAAACCGAAATTAATTCAACCACGAGAAGATGGAATAAAAATGAACAATGACAAAACGAAACTTCCGATATTATTCTCTGCGGCAGTTCTCCCACAATTGTCTGTGCAAACTTCATTTATTGTTCCGCAGATGTTCACATTATGGATTCATTTACTCACAGATTTTCATTATAGATAACTTTGAGGGTAAGTTTTTAAAGAAATGTTTTCGTGTTGTACAGTCAGATGACATCCAATTACTCAAGAGAGCCAACGTTTCTTTTCTTTTGTTAGTAGCCTATAATGTGATCAGGGCACTTAATTGTCATTCCATTCCCTTCACTACGGGAACTTCATCGTTCACTGTAACTTTCTAAATTCAATCACAGATCAAAATCGCACCACTTATTATTAGAGCTATGAAGTTGGTAGCCTACCAAGACTGTTAAGTTGTATGAACTTGGGTTATATCTCCACCTAATGAAAAGTATTAAAGCAACTCCCAATTTCAGTGAACCAGAACGACAAACATTTACAACCGGATGGTAACCAAACATGTGCTCCAATCGTCCACTGCTTTAGAAAAAGAAAATAATAAACGAATAACATAAAAAAACAATACTTTGTAATTATAAACCTCGTAATTCCCAATCTGAAATAACACTGGAGTTCTGCTATTTCTTTTGTAATGTCATCTACTGATCCCAAAAATGAAATCAGAATTTTTCTACCACCCACCATTTTTTTTTTTTTTTAATTTTAGAAATTTGGATTTATTTTTATTGCTATATACAGCCCTTAACATGCTATTGGAAAGAAAATGATTCAAATATTTCATTTCGTTGCTTTAATAATTGACCTATAACTTCAGATCCTCATAAGACTGCGAGATTTATAGCGGTTTCAGAGTAAGAAGGCATATGGTCTAAGCCAATACAGTGCTCGCTGCTGTACA
The DNA here is from genome assembly GCF_040183065.1 of Periplaneta americana. Lineage (NCBI taxonomy): Eukaryota > Metazoa > Arthropoda > Insecta > Blattodea > Blattidae > Periplaneta > Periplaneta americana. The sequence continues at coordinate 110,926,536 of NC_091124.1, forward strand.
GCGTTGGCACATGTTGCGTGAGACATGAAAGAGAGAGGGTCAGCAGATACGTGTGACAAGGACGGAAAATATCCGCTAGCTCAGCAAGCGTCTTGTTTCCATTATTGTGTCAAATATTGAAATACTCTTACTGAAGTCATATTTATCCCAGTTTTAATTATTCAGTTGCTTTAAAAATCTGTAGATCTTGGAGACACTAGCTTGCGAAATAAAGCGACAGATATGTAGAAATGAAGTGCACTTTGTTGCTCGTAATGAGAGAGAAACAGTGACTTAATTCTAAAAAAAAAAAAATGAAGGTTGTATTGCACTGTCTGGCATGTGGATATTATCGCCTGAAAAACTCTAAGCGAGAAAGTGCATTCAAATGTCCAAACTTCCCTGTAGCAATCATGAATGTATTAACTCTTCATTTCTCCGGAGGAAACAAAACGTTACAGTAAGCGTATTTGTGTAAGGGCGAACTATGTATCGTACAACTAACCATAACCTTTAAATACGTAATTTAGTACTCAAATTGAAAATTAAGATTCTTTTCCTCGTCTCTGTTAAAATTAAGCATATCTATGTAGTTTAATTTAATTTACTGTCTAGTTTGTACCTACCTAGAGGTCCAGGATTCTATATTTTATACATGTGGTCTATGGCAATATAAGCCTACGAGTGAAAGTATAATACCGTACCTATGTAAGTAAGTGAACCCAATAATGTCGTATAGGAAATATTGACGGTAAACATTCGATAGTCTATTAGAAAAAAGTGTACAGTGTATAGAATATAATAGACGTACCGTAACTCAAGGTTTTTAAAATTCAAATTGAATTTGGGAATTGTAAACTCTCCTCGATCCCAGGATGCCAATTTATATTTCATAAGTGAAATGTGCAGTGGCCGAACAACGTAATTCGTTTCGTGGGAGGGGTAAGAATTTTGTCGTGTGCAATTTTCATGACAATTCTTACTATCATTGTGATGGGGGATTAACAATAGTAAGGCCTATAGTATCAACTAACTTAAAACTATTTTCATTCGCCACAATGACAAACAATCCAAAAGCCAATAGAATATCAGATCAAAAGTTTGAACAGAGGCTGAATAATGAGCTAATTTGAATTATGAAAAAATGAAATAGTTACATATTATGAAGTTTATTTGAAATAAATATTTTTTAAACATTACGTTAGATGTTAATTTTTATAAAGTTTATAGTAAACAATAAAAATATATTAATTTAAAACATGATGTTAAAACTCATATTTTTACCTCCTTTGCACTTCTGATAAATAATACCTTTAATAATTGTGTCTGTAATCGCATAATCAGTTACAAAATGCCCAACTCTGATAAGAACAGAGAGAAGAGTACATAGCCTATATAAATATTACTGTATGTTCTTACCGTTCTATTCCATTTGTCGTTTTTTTTTTTTGACAGACCTCTTCATAACAACAGCTTAATATTAATATTACTTCGAACGATAAATAAAAAACCGAACCTAGTACATATAAAAACTCAACTGTTCGTCTGATATTAAAAATCGCTTAGCCTTTTCTTAATATTATTTGTGCTATTTTTAATAGCGTGAATGCTACAATACTTCTTGTGTAAAATGTTTAATAAATAACCAGATTTACTTCAATGGTCAGTATCACAAGAACAGGTTTCTGCCGCTTAGTCTCTTATTGCGTAACTCTGTCCAATTCATTGTTGTGATGTTTTGAACAGACAAATAGAACATTAATTTCGTGTCATTGCCTAAATCCAATAATTCGAATTTTGTTATGTTTGTTACTGTAGTAAAATGACTTTGATGTCCTTCCATGTGATAAAGCAGCTCTGTGTTTTCATACTCATATTTAACACAATTCTCATATATATATTCATAGCATCATATTTAAAGATACTTAAAATACTCACTATCCATTTGATATATAAATCATAAATTCATAACATCCATTTTCCACGCAATTTTGTAATAATATACTTCGCATTTCATACACAACATAAATCGCCATATTGTAAACAGTTAACCTCAAATCAACACTTTGGTCACTATTCCCGACCTTTTCTTCTTTTAACTTGAGTAATTCTTAACTCATAAGCTGACTAATTTTAAGGCTCTTTGTTATTTGTAAAGTTGAAATATTTAATTGATACATAAGTAGGCTTAATTGTAACACCTAATATAGAACGTGTTTACATATTTTAACAAGGACTAGGCTAAATTATTAATAGCACATTTCAATATAAATACTATTGTTGGTTAAGAAATTGCGTGTGTTAAATAACATAAATAGTGAAGTTGCATAAAGACTGAAATATAAGTGCAGTGAAGTGACGTATCGTGTAGATTAACGTCGAAAAGTGTTGTACCGGATAGTGAAGTGATAAAGTGTAGTGTTGGTCCATTGAAATATTGTAGTGTGGTGATACTTCAAAGTAGAAATAATTTAAAACATAAATAGTGAAGTTTCATCTAGACCGAAATATAAGTGCAGTGACGTGTCGTGTAGTTTCAACGTCGAAAAGTGTGGTATAGTTAAGTGATAAAGTGTAGTGTTGGCCTATTGAAATATTATAGTGTGGTGATACTAAAGGGTAGAAGTAACCTAAAACTAATATACGTAAGTACATTAAATTGAAAAGTGAGTGAAATTGAATTTGTAAATAAGGTACAGTATATACATAATGTGTGCTATGGCTGCTCTGTCTGGAAACTGTCGTAGTTGCAGAAGGATTGTAGTGAAAGGATTGGTATGTAATAATTGTAATTTCTGTTTTCATTGGAAATGTATAGATATAGATCCTGATAATTTTGTTGACAAAGGTAGTTGGGAATGTAGTGATTGTATATATGATAGAAAGATGGGCGATCAACTGGAGAGAATCAGAGCCCTAGAATTGGAATTAGATGAGGCAAAGTGTGAAATTAATAAATTGAGAGCTTTGAAGGATAGCATTAGTGTTTCGAATAAAGAGATATCTCACACTTGGATGAAACCGAAGAATTCCAAATCTAGGAGTAGACGTTTCTCTGCGGATGATGCTGCATCAATCAAACTGACCAACAAATTCAGTGCTCTTCAAGCAATGAATGTTGATCAGGAGAACTCAGACCCAGTATCGACACTAGTAAAGGTAAGTCAGAAAACAGATAAGGTTAATGATTGTAGGAGTAAAGTATTGATTTTAGGAAGCAGCCATGCAAGAGGTATTTCCTCACTTTTGAAGTCGAAACTGGGCGATGACTTTGAAGTATCTAGTGTATGTAAGCCTAATGCTCCTCTCAAGAATGTTGTTGAGGATATGATGAAATTGAGTTCAGAATTTTCTAAGAGGGATCATGTAGTTATAGTGGGTGGGCCAGGTAACAGTATTGATAACGATTGTAACTATTCTATTGACAAAGATGTCAACAACATAATTGAGATGAGCAGCCATACCAATGTGGGATTTCTCAGTCTTTTCAGCAGGTACGACAAGCCGTATCTTCACAGGAGGGTGCGGAGCGTGAATATGCGGCTTGAGCGGGCTCTGATGAGACCTGGGGCATCACACATTGGTTTGATAGATGTAAGCCCTATAAGAAGGTATGAATATACGTCACATGGCCTGCATCTGAATGGTAGAGACAAGGTTCTTATTGCTAATAGCATCAGAGGCAGCCATGTTAAAAAGCAGAGTTGTAATATTCCTGTGTTAGTTAATGCTAGGGCTTCTCCTTTTTTAGGTTAAACCTCCCACCAGTAAGGTGTTTGAAACAAGTTCAACTAAATTGTAAATGCTCTGATGTTTCTAGTAATGAACACAGTAACTTCACTATTTTTCATCAAATATTAGGGGATTAAAACAAAAAACTGATGAATTGATCACTTCTTTAGCAACTCAAAAGCATAAACCTCAGATATTATGTATAACTGAACATCATATGAAGCAACAGGAAATACTACAACTGTCTTTACATGGATATGTATTAGGTTCCCATTTCTGTAGACATGTCTTCCAAAAAGGGGGTGCCTGTATTTTTATCAGAGAGGATCTATTATTTAGTAAAATTGTTATATCTGATTTTTGCCTTGAACAAGATATTGAAATCTGTGGAATACAAATTGGTTATGAGATATCAAATTTAATTATCTTATGTGTTTATAGGGCGCCAATGGGAGATTATAAGAAATTTACAACTAACTTAGATTCATTATTGAAAAGACTTTATAAACCACATACCGAATTTGTAATCTGTGGTGACATAAACATAGATTATCTATCAGAAAGCTCACGTAAAAGAAAATTAAACTCACTTCTTGAAACTTATAATCTTAGTCACACAGTAAGTTTTCCAACCAGAACACAAGCTGGAAGTAGTACTGCCATTGATAATATATTTATAGATAAAAGTAGATTGAATTCCTATTCAACAGTACCATTAGTCAATGGCCTGTCTGATCACGATGCACAAATTCTAAGTGTTTTCAATATGAGTGAAAAATTCCAAAGTGTTAATCTAAAAATAAAAAAAAGGATTACAAATGCTGAATCTCTTCATCATTTAAACACATGTCTACAAAATGAATCTTGGGAAACTGTATATAGTACCGATACTTTGATATTAATACTAAATTTAATGCATTTTTCACTACATTTACGAATTATTTCAATGAATGTTTTCCAGTCAAGGTGGTGAAAAAATGTAAAAGTAAAAACATGTGGATAACTCAGGGAATTCAAATATCATGTGCTAGAAAAAGGAATCTATATTTAATGAGTAGGAATAGTGATGATCCTCATGTTCTTAATTACTACAAGAATTACTGTAAAACTTTGACAAAAGTTATAAAAGATGCAAAGAAAATGTATCTGAATGAAAAAATACAAAATTCAGATAATAAGATTAAAACTATTTGGGATATTATTAAAAATGAAACTAATCGATATTCAAAGAGTGAAAATATTACTTGCATTAAAATCAATGATAGTAAAATAGATAACCCAAAATCAATTGCAAATCATTTTAAAACTTCTATATAAATATTATTCAGAACTTAAACATTCAAGATTGTGCAGAAGATGCTGCACTTGGTTACCTAACTGATGCATTTAACACTGAGTTTTCAGGTCTCAAATTTATTCCCAATACCGCAGCAGAAATCATGCATGTGATAAAACAACTAAAAACAAAATATTCCTCTGGATATGATGAAATTCCAAGTAAAGTTCTGAAAGCTTGTTCTGAAATATTATCCCCTCCGTTAAGCTATCTATGCAATTTGTCAATGCAATGTGGTATTTTTCCAGAAAGACTCAAATATTCAATAGTAAAACCAATATACAAAAAGGGAGATAAATGTACTATTGCTAATTATAGACCCATATCATTATTAACAACATTTTCAAAAGTGTTTGAGAAAGTTATGTATAATAGATTATATCATTACCTGGAGTCCAACAATATATTAGTTTTAGAACAGTTTGGATTTAGAAAACAAAAATCGACAGAGAATGCTGCTTTTAGCTTGGTGGATGAGATACTAAATTCATTAAATTCGAAACTACATGTAGGTGGGATTTTTTGTGACTTGGCTAAAGCATTTGATTGTGTAGACCATAGTATATTAGTAAAAAAATTGAAGTTTTATGGTATTAAAGATGAGATGTTGGGTTGGTTTACATCGTACTTATCAAATAGAAAACAAAAAGTAGAAATAAATGTACCAAATAGTCATAAAGTTACTTATTCAGAATTTAGAAATATTAAACATGGTGTTCCGCAGGGGTCAATTTTAGGTCCATTGTTGTTTCTAGTTTATATTAATGATTTAGCCTTGACCATAAACAATTCATCCCATGTAATTTTATTTGCAGATGATACAAGTGTAATTATTTCAAGCAAACAATACGATCATTTTATAAACACTTCTAATACAGTGCTGAATCTAATGAATGAATGGTTCCATGCAAATAAACTAGCACTTAATGTTGATAAAACCAGTGCAGTCAAATTTAGTACACACAATAGTGCTCAGGTTTCCTACAGTATTCGATTAAATGGAACTCATTTCAAAGAATCTATAAGCACAAAGTTTCTTGGTTTAGAATTGGATAATCACTTGAACTGGAAAACGCATATAGAATGTATTACTCGTAAATTGAGCTCTGCCTGTTATGCATTAAGATCCTTATCTACTATTGATGATATAAACTTACTTAAAATGTCATACTTTGCATATTTTCACTCTGTAATGAAATATGGATTAATATTCTGGGGTAACTCGTCTGAAGCTAAACACGTTTTTGTTTTACAAAAGAAAGCTATAAGAATAATGGCCGGTGTGCATAAAAGGACCTCATATAAAAATATTTTCCGAAACTTAGAAATCTTGACTTTACCTTGTGAATACATTCTTTCCCTAATGATGCTGTATATTACGAATCAAGATAAATTCAGTACTAATCAAGACATTCATCATTTTAATACAAGACATAAATCAGATCTTCATCTACCCTCTGTTAGTCTAAGCTGTTTTAAAAAAGGAGTTCGCTATTCATGTATAACAGTCTTCAATGCACTGCCTAATAATCTTAAAGATTTGAAGAACAACGAGAAAAGGTTCAGAAAAGAATTAACCTAATTTCTACATACTCGTACCTTCTACACAATTGATGAATTGTTTATGCTTGTGAATTGAATTATTCTACTTAAATGACATGTACAATTTTATATAGCTCAACTAAAATATGTTTTTATATTGACTTAATCTGTTTACTATGTATTGTATTTTTTGTTTAGCATAACTGATGAATTGTATGTACTGTAAATTGAATAGTATACTGTATAGGTCAACTGATGAATTGTTTAAGCTTATAAATTGAATTAATCTACTTCATATGAATTGTATAGCTTAACGAAAATAAGTTTGTAAATTGAACTAATTTGATTGTATATGTTTGTATAGTTTGGCTGATGAATTGTATATGTTCTTAAAATGATTACTAGTCTGTGTAGCTCTACTGATGAATTGTATATAGACCTACTGTAAATTGAATGGTAATATGTATAGCTCAACTGATGAATTGTTTATGATTATAAATTGAATTAATCTACTTGATATTAATTGCACAAATTTGTATAGCTTAATGAAAGTATGCTACTTTGTATTGTATATATTTGTATAGTTTTGGCCGATGAATTGTATATGCTTTAAATTGAATAGTAATCTATGTAGCTCTACTGATAAATTGTTTGTGTTTGTAATTTGAAGTAGTTTGCATGATATGTATTATCAATTTCTGTATATCACAACTGGTTGAATTGTTTATGCCTTAAATTTAATTAAATTGTTTTGTATTATAATATAGCTCAACTTATAAATGATCGTTTGCGTTTGTAAATTTAATAATCTGATTGGCTATGTATTGTATACTTTTAGTAGAGCCATCGATGTAGCTCAGTCGACAGACTCGCTGGGCTGCTGATCCGGAGCTGCGTTCGGGCTTGGGTTGGATCCCCCTTTGGACTTTGGTTTCTTCGGAGGTTTTCCCCAGCCGTGGGACTGAAGCCGGATGATCTATGGCGAGTCCTTGGCATCAACCCCTTTGATTTGATTACCCCCTTTGATTTGATTACCTGGTTGGGTTTTTCCGAGGTTTCCCCCACCGAAAAGGCAAATGCCGGGTAATATTTTGGCGAATCCTCGGACCTCATCTCATCTCACTACTGTACATTTCGCCAAAATGTAAAAAAATGTAAAAAAAAATTGTACAAAATTGTAAAAATTGTAGAAAATTACTAAATTGTAAAACTATAAAAATTTGTAAAAATTGTAATTGTAATATTGTAAAATGTTGACATGTTCCACATCTTAAAGCTTCATTGCTCATGTAAGATCTATGGAATAAAATAAATGAATGAATGAATGAATGAATGAATGAATGAATGAATGAATGAATGAATGAATGAATGAATGAATGAATGAATGAATGAATGAATGAATGAATGAATGAATGAATTAAAATAGGCTAAGTTAAAAATTATAAACTTCAAATTCTGGCCACAAAGAAAGGTAAAAACTATAATATAAAGCTTTCTAACATTTTAGGAGTGTAAAGTTTATACTATTTACACCTCTAAATTTTTGGGGGTAAATCTTACCCCCTCACCACCCCCGTTGTTGTGCCACTGGAAATGTAATTAATTATTGTTTCATCTTAAAAGATTTCATTGCTCTTATGAGGGCATGTTAATTCTCTTTCTTACAGTTAATAATTGAAAAAGGGAGGAGGGTGTTAATCTTTACAATATCAACCAATTACCTCATATTTTTGGGATGTTTCTTCTTACACTGTGTGTAATTTTACGATGAAAAGTGAAAATCTTTCCATAGCCTACCTTCGCCTTTGAGTGTAGAATTTTCCTTTTGCGTGTAACTGACTTAACAATAGATACACTTGAAGCCTTTCAAGAGACATTGCTACTGTACGTAATTATAATTGTTCAATAAAGGCTCTTCAGTACACACAGAAAACAGAACTCGTCTGAATTTGAAAAGAAACCAAATCTATCTCTGTTTATAGCGAGAGACTTCACAGCACATGGTGTTAAGCTTGGATATAATTCGTATAATCATTGTTTAGTCTTAAAGCGATAACATGCGAACCAAATGACGTACGAATTCCGTTCTTGTACCGTCATATTCAGATTTCGAAACTCTATCGAATGGCATGGCTTAAAATACAATCCTTGGTATAAATATTGTGCGCGTAAGAAAGAAAGTAAGTATTACGCGACGCATCAGCGAGACTTCGCGACGATTTATTTAGACAACGCCGCCTCACTAGCATTGACTAATCGACATAGACTAGCCTTATATACCTTCTTATTCTGAGAGCGCTCTAGTATTAATTCTTAGTTGAGTTGGAACTTACAATCATGAAACAAGTTTCACAATCCGTGTTTTCTTTGTCCTTATTTTAAGTGTAGTAAAAGTGTCTTATAAAGTGAAACATACCTCGTAATACTGTGTAAATCAAAAATAATTTTGTTACGTTTGTGGTTAATTAACTTTGAAAACACACAGGTGAATTTTACTATACTAATTAAAAGAGCTTACCAGTGTTCTTTTGATTGCAAAATAGATGAGAACAGAAGCTGTTCCCCTGAAATCTGTTGTAATTATATTAGCCTAACTGGTTGGCTGAAAGGATCCCGTCATAAGTCTTTTCCAGTTGCAATGATATGCCGGGAACCTAAGAATCATTCAACAGACTGTTACTTTCTACGAACCACAGATCAGAAGATTACAGAGAACTTGTCAGCGAGCTGATTCAGAACTATAACGTGATGGAGTGTCATGTATCCCTGAAAATAACTTCTTGAATTCTCATATATTTTTCCTTTCCTCAAAACTTTCGGGTAGTGAGCAAATAACATGGTGATTTTTCTGAAATGGAAAGCTCTAGCGGATAAATAGAGCGTAAATATTCTGTCAGATTACAGCTGGACACTCAAAAGAGAGGTTTCTCAAGCCAAGTATAGCCTAAGATCTATTTCATACACATTTCAGGTAAATAAATATGAATTTAGAAAAAAAGTTACAAGGTAAATTCTGAAGTACATTTCACATAATTACTCAAAACCTTTATACTAGAAAAGTCTCAAGTACATTTCAAACATCCTGGGTGTCAGAAAAATTTTGAAAACAGATCTAAAATCAGGCCGAAAAATGCTATACGAATTATTCATTCTTTATCTTTTAACAAATAATATGTTTATTATTGTTGACCAGTGTAATTTGCCCATACTTATAAAAGTAACATATAAAGTATACAATTATGATTCTAGTCTCACTATAACAAATAACAATGGACATTTTCATTCCATCAAAAGGAATATTTGTACTCTGAAAATATTCGTTTTACGTCACAAGGAGTTACTGGAGTAAATCTGAAATATAGTACAGTATTTCTTACTATCATCAGGAGGACAACCACTTTGTGAATCTAACAGTGTATCTCGCATCTGGCACATAATATTAAACTCATAATTGTTTTCAAGAAAATTTGTCATTTCTATAATGACAGCTAGGAAGTTTGTGTCGTAGTTTCGATGTTGAACTTGGACTGTAACGCAACCGAATGCATAGCAGCACGAGACGTCAATATTTAATGAAGAATATTCCAGGAAAAAATAAAATGCTACACACTCCTGTTTGCATAATTATTTAATAACAGATGAGTTTACTTTCTTGGAATCATGCATAATATTAACAGTACATAAATAATACGATAATAAAAGAATAGCTCACTTTGTTCAAAACCTAAACTATTAATATAAATTAACAATATTCTTCAAACTATTCTCGACTGTACACAGTTCCACAGAATCATACAATGCATTGTTTATGTGAACTGCGTATCATCTGTAGCCAGTGGAAGCAGGGAAAGGTGCGAGTGACATCTATACTTCAAGCTGTAATCAACTGAAATCTGCTATTTTGGTACGAACTTTCTCCCTTATTATCAAACAGCGGATTTTCGGTCCCAATACTGAACGTTAGGTGCAGGCTGTGTCAGTTTCAGGGAAGTCAGTGCTGCGCTCCCTTCGTACACCAAGGGACGTGACGTCTTGCCACAGTGTAGGGACCGAAAATCCTCTGTCTATTATACATATCGCAATTCTTGAGGAACTGTAAATATTTTACGGGATGATAATTTGGACTATTCTGGGTGAAACTTTTATTTAAAATTGTGCTCAATTTACAATGGGTGTGTAGATATATCTGTTTAAATGTTACGCATAACAATCATTACAAGTGATAAGAAGGAAAGGCGAATTAATTATTACATTCATTGTTTATTTACATGGTATCAATATATTTCAACAGTTTACTTTGCCTTTCATACACCCCCACACAGAATAATCAACATGAGTAAAGTCTGAGGATCTTAATTATCAATGCACGTGACAATCACGGGCGACCCTTTGTTCGGGGAAATGTGAGATTTAGATTGTGTGTCACGTGACGGGTAAAACATGCAGGGGCTCCATGATGCTGAAAGAACATGTCCATTCTTCTAGCGAAGGAAACTACCGACAGTTGTTACTGTACACACATTATGAACAGTGCTGCTCTCAGACGAAGAGAAGAGCGACACGTATTACTTTTTTGTACATAGTCATTGGTCGTTCCTTCATATTATCATTTGAAGGGTTGGCGGGAAGAACGATGATGGTTCAAATAACAAACTTTAGAGAAAAATGAATTTTGAACTCTAAAACCCTCTGCTTTAATTCGTATGCGTAATGTCATTTACTTTTAATTTTTTTATTGCACTTGGAGATTTTGTAATAACCATGTAAGCCTCTATTAGTTCTCAACATAAAACAATAGATGGCACCTCTAACTTAAATTTCATTTTATGTACCCTCATCGTTCTTCCCGCCAACCCTTCATTTGTAAGGCTTTTTCCCATCTAAAATATTTATTCTCCTCCCGAATCACCCCGTATAGAGTATACATTTGAGAAGCATTTGTAATTTTATTACAGTATAAAACTGCGCATTTAGTATTGTGATGTCAAAATATCAGAATACTTCGTTCTACAATGTAAAATAAATAACAAGGATTTTTATAATTCCAAAGTAAGACTTTTGTTTTTATTTAAGAATTATTAGGTTTAAGTGCCAAACAAGGACAAATAAATAACTAAAGCAATCACATTCTAGTTTTTTTTTCACGAATTACTGTTTGCAGAATTTTTAATTGTCGGAACCAGTTACTTTGATAATCTGTCATTCTTTTGGGTATACCGAACTAACTCAATATGAGACACTGAATCTAGTGTTTTTCTTTGCAATATGCAACATTATTTTGTAGACTATTGTTTCAGTAGGTTATTTAGCGACGCTCTATTAACTAATAGGTTATTCAGCATCGGTGCAGTTGGTTATAACGGAATGGTATTTGGCGAAATGAGATCGAGGATTAGCTATGAATTAGGTGACATACGCCTTAGAGTTGAGAAAAATCTCGGAAAAGAAATTCAACCCTGGAATAAGCCCAAGCGAGAATCAAACTCACGCTCAAGCGCAACTCTGGAACAGCAGGCAAACACGCTACTGCCTGAGATACGCCGTGGCTCTCGACTGGTGTGCAAATGATACGGCATAGACAGTGTTTTATGAAACATTTCCTTCAGAGGAAATATTTGTGTATGGAATTACATCTCTTATTTCGAAGAAAACGTCGGTAATAATGAAGTGTACACTGACTATATTACCAAAAAGCCTTTAGAAAAATAAACACAAAGTGTTCTATGTTCTTTCAAGAAAGGTCTATTCTTAATTGCAAACACCGACGTAGCTCAGTCGACGGGAGTGCTTGCCTTCTTATCCGGAGCTGCACTCTGGCGTAGGTATGATTACCTCTTTGACTGATTACTTGGTTGAGCTTTTTCCGAGGCTTTCCACAACTGTAAGGCGAATATCAGGTAATCTATGACGAATCCACAACCTCGTCACGCGAAATATCGTCTTGCTATCACCAATTCCATATGCTAAAGAACCAAGTAGTTGATACATGGTCGTTAAATAACCAACAAAAAATCTTAAGAATCTCATCCCGATTTTAAAAATGTTACTCTCCAAATTATGCATATTTCTGAATTATGTATGTTATTATCTTTCTACTCCTCTTTGAGAATCTGATCCTTGTATTAGAATTTTAAATCATAGTTAAGAAAAGAACACACATTTTTGTGAATTGTGTATAATTTTTGTATTACTCCTTTTATCTTCTCAAACTGAACTGTCCCTGAACAAGAGCTTCGCTGAAAGGGTACTTTTATGGAAAGTTTCATGTTGATTTTTTTATTATTAAACAAAATTAAGTAAACATGTAAACATTTTGAAGAAAAAACTGAATGAGGTAGAAATAAATAGTGAGAATAAAAACATTAGGGTTTTATATAAGAGCATAAAGGAATTTCAAAAAGGATGTCATTCAAGGGTAAACAAAATCAAGAATGAGAATGGTGACTTGTTTGCAGGTTATCATTCCACCCTGAACAGATGGAAAAAAACTATTTTCGGCAACTACTAAATCTACATAGGCCAAAGAGAAAGACGATATTAAAATACAAACTGCTGACAAGTAAACATTCTCATGAGGGTAGATAAAAAGTTAGGCCAATTTTTTTTCTTCCACTATCTTAATCATGTCAAAACAATTTCTTGTGCAAATTTTGGCCACTTGAGCGCAATTATGAGAGCCCCCAGAAAGTAAGTTCTCTCGGGCCGTTTACAGAAACAAAACACAATGTCATTCATGGAAAGATTTATTGGAACAGTTACAGACAATGTTGAAGTATTTTTCAACATATTCTCCATCTCAAATGAGACATATTTCATACCGCAGGGTAAGCTTATGTATTCGTGTGTCGTAAAATTCTACCACCTAAGATCGGAACCAGTATGTGACAGCCGTCTCCACTTCTCTGTTGATCCCACAGTATGGCAAATGTCTCAATTCCGATGGGGAATATGTTTAAATGTAGCTCAAGAATTGCTGTATTTGTTTAATAAATCTATGAAATTGATTTGCTTTATGTAAATGGCCCCAGGGAAACTTTCTTATATAATAGCGCTCGTGTAGCCCAAAATTTTTACAAGCACATGTTTTGACATTATTAACACGTTGGAAGAAAAATGTATACTTTTCTATCTGCCCCCAGGAGAATGGTTGTGAGCCATTTATACCCGAACCCACACTTTCTGAAGTCGAAATTGCGATAGAAAAGCTGAAAAAATACAAGTTTCCAGATATCGATCAAATTGCAGCAGAATTAACACAAGAAGGTGAAAACATAATATTATCTAACGAAATTTATAGGCTTATTCTTGCTATTTGGAAAAAGGAAATTGTATCATAACAATGGAAGAAGTCTACAACTGTACCTATCTTTAAAAAGGAGAAAAGAAATTAATTCTAGTAACTTTCGAGCAATATCACTTTTGTTGACATCATATAAAATTGTGTCCAATATTCTTCGGAGAAGATTAACTTCATACGCAGCTGAAATTATTGGGGATTATCAATGTGGTTTTAGGCGTAATAGATCGACTATTGATCAGATATTTTGTATTCTGACAGATATTGGAGAAAAATGGAGGTAAAAGGGCACAATACCTCAGTTATTCCTAGATTTATAAAAGGCACATGACTGGGTTAAGAGAGAAGTTTTATATTATAATAGTCTCATTGAATTTGGTATTCCCAAATGTGTCTCAGTGAACCATAGAATAGAGTCCGTATGGGGCAGTTTCTGTCTTATGCTTTTCCAATTGACTGTGGGCTAAAGCAAGGAAATGAACTATCACCTTTACTTTTATATTGCTCTAGAATATGGCACTAGGAATGTCCGGAATAACGGAGATGGTTTTCAATTGAACGGGTTACATCAGCTGCTTGTTCATGCGGATAACGTTAATATGTCAGGAGAAAATCCACACACTATTAGGGTAACCACGGAATTTAACTTGAACCTAGTAAGGAGATAGATTTGGAAGGAAATCCCGAAAAGACCAAGTATATGATTACAAAATGGGAATATAAAAATTGAAAATTTCTCCTTTGAAGAGATGGAAAAATTCAAATATCTTGGAGCAACAGTAACAAAATACAAATGACGCTCGAGAGGAAACTAATGCAGAAAAAATATGGGAAATGTCTGTTATTATTCGGTTGGGAAGATTTAGTCATCTAGTCCGCTTTCAAAAACCTGAAAGTTAGAATTAATAAAACACTTATATTACCGATTGTTCTGTATGTTGTGAAACTTGGACTTTCACTTTGAGAGAGGAACAAAGGATAAGAGTGTTCGAGAATCATGTGCTTAGGAAAATATTTGGGACTAATGGGGGACTGGACTGAATTTTGTCCATTTCTAAACCATGAAACATACATTAATTATTTTTTGCATACCAGTCTTGGGCATTACTTACTTGTTATCCTACATGCAAAGTTTCTAGGTCGCAATGTAAGTACTGTCATCATTATCAATTATTGATGTTAATTTTATGTCAATACTTTGATATCAATATAGGCCTAATTTCTATCTTGTGCTACAATTTCACAAATTTTTTAATAATTCTGTTTCTCAAGGTAAGTTATGTCATGGTAAAACACAATTGGAATTTAATTTTCTCAAGCTTCAAATGTGTTTTGAATTAAAAATTATTTCACTTAATCAATTCAAAATTAAAGAAAAAATCATGCATATCAGGGAACTACAATTTTTAGACCCAATCATACTTTACACTACACAAAACTGAATGTCAATTATCAAATATTGGAATACACTCAAACAGCAGACAAAATTTCGGAAAAATGTCAGTACATGTGGAATTAGATAGATTTTGAAGAAGTAAATGTATAAAACAAGTTTAAACCGAGGAAATAAACACTAAAATTTAAATAAATTGAATTTTTGTAATTTCTAAACTATAAAAGATACAAGAATGAGCCACCGGCATAACTCAGTCGGCTAAAGCGCTTGCCTGCCGATCCGGAGTTGCGTTCAGGCGCGAATTCGATTCCCGCTTATGCTGATTACCTGGTTGAGTTTTTTCTGAGGTTTTCCCCAACCATAAGGCAAATGTCAGGTAATGCATGGCGAATCCTCGGCCTCATCTCGCTATCTCTAATCCCATCGACGCTAAATTACCTCACAGTTGATACAGCGTCTTTAAATAACCAAGTAAAATAAATAAAATAAATACAAGATAATTTTTTGAATACTAACTCTGGGCATTACTTTGTACATATATGTAAATTTTCAAAGCCGTAGTGTAAGTAATATCAGGCTTTATTAATTATTTATATTAATTTTATGTCAATTTCATAATATATTACAGGGAAGCCTACATCCTGAAACTCTGCTATCAGTTAGAAAAATATATGTAGTATTTTAAATGGACTTTCTGTCTCAATATGCAAAGGATCAGTTAGAAAATAATTGAGGAAAACCACACCAATTTTGTATTTAAATAATGTACGACATCAAAAATCGCTGCAGAAACATCTGTTAAAGGAGTAATATGCAAGTTGAACTTGGTGAAATGATTCACAACATAATTTAGAATTTTTAAATATAAAATAAAAAAAATCGCCTTTTAGCCCATATATACTTATTTATCAGTTCATTCCCTCCTTAAGTGAAACTTGGACTTCCGTTTTGAGAGAGGAACAGAAGTTAATGGTGTTCGAAAATAAGGTGCTTGGGATTAAGAGAGATGAAGTTACAGGAGAATGGAGAAAGTTACATAGCGCTCAACGGCACGCATTGTATTCTTCACCTAATATAATTAAGAATATTAAATCCAAACGTTTGAGATAGGTAGGGCATGCAGCACTTATGGGCGAGTCCAGAAATGTGTATAACAGTTGGAAGACATGACGAAAAATAGCTTTGGGGAAGCCGAGACAGGAACCTATTGCAGGTTTATGTAAGGACGGCAATAAACCTTCGGGTTTTCTAAAAGCCATTTGAAAGTAAGTAAACATATAAAAGTAAATGACAAGTAACCAACAAAAATATTGGACACAATCATAATACACACATAGCAGTTTTGTGAAACATGTATTATTACATGCACTACAGTTAAGTAACTTGCAATAAATCTTTGCAATTTTAAAAATTAGGTACCGGTACAGAAAATGATAGTACATTCTATTTGGGTGTAGAGGAAATTTGTGAGAATATATTTGTTATTACATGTAGGATAGAAGTAATATTTATAATTGATTTAAATTGTACAGAAGAAATAGTTATCTTTGCTTACCTTGGATTGCTGCTGTAATCTCACAATCCACCATCCACAGGGGAAGCATCTACCAGCATTCTGAGAACATAAAATAAAGAAATGCTTTTATATTATAGGCACTGAAGTGCAATCTAAAACAAGATGAAACAAATATAGACCTATAACTTTAATCACGTTTCCCCTTCCCTTCCAATCTATGTTACTTCGAGTAGCATTTTCAATTTTTTCTTATTTCGCTCTCACACTCACAAAGTAAACTATAACACTGTGTGGCCGGCACCATCTTGAACGATGTAGAACACGTACACAAAAGTCATACGAATTATTACGCAAAAGAGAAATTTGTCTGGAGGCTTCTCATTTAATCTTAGATTGCTCTTATTTGTCTTTAATGGAAGACATACTGTACGACTGACTCACATTATTACTTTTGACTACTTTCCGTCCTAAGAAAGTCATATTCTGAAATTTTGTAGTTCGAGGAAGTCAGTTATTTGTGTCTAATTTAAACATACAAAATTAGGATCTACCGGA
Source organism: Periplaneta americana (assembly GCF_040183065.1). Lineage (NCBI taxonomy): Eukaryota > Metazoa > Arthropoda > Insecta > Blattodea > Blattidae > Periplaneta > Periplaneta americana. The sequence goes on from NC_091124.1 coordinate 110,943,889, forward strand.
AATTATGGAGTTAAGATATGAAACAAAAAAATATATTAACTGACAAAATAACGACAGCAACTGGACTTCTTGGTACATTGTTGTTGTTTAGTTAACTGTCCGAAGACAGGTCTGAACCTCACAAGTGATACCAAGAAGGCACCACTGATGAGGCAACTAGACCAGAAGATAATGGGGAAGGGTGGTCAGTTCCTTTCCCCTTCATTGCACACATCGCCACCTAGCTACATATTACACTATTCAGACTTCAAAGGCATACAAACAATTATTCTTCCTCTGTCACATATCATCAAGTAGATGTACCTCTTGATAAATAATACATGTACATATCAGCCAGAACCTCAGAGGATCATGGTACTTTAAAGATTAAAAATAACAAAACATAAATAATAATAGTAATATTTATACACGTAGGCTCTATGCACGAGACAAAAACGTGATTATGAAAGAGGTTTAAACAATAAAGACACAGATGTATCTAAAGTTAAGTACAGAACTCCAAAGATAGTGAAACTAAAAGCAAACTGTTATAAAGTACTACTGGCAGTATGTGGTGGGGAATCGTACGCGACTCCAAAAGATAGTACCCATAGAACAGTAATAGCACAAATCTAAAAACTATTAATTATTCTGGAAACAGCACTTATAGTAAGACAGGCAATATGAACTTGGACATCTCTGATACGAACCATGATTTGCCTGACACTATAATAATAATAATAACAATTCTGCTTGCTTATATCTAGTTGTTTACTATCTTATTTGAATGGGGTATACTCGTATATGTCCCGCAAGGTGTTCAAGCTTCACTGTTGGGACAAAATTCATTTGTGACAGCGTAGAACTCTGTCCCACTGGTTATACACAGCTTTTATAGTTACAGAATTTCCACAAGTTTCCAATATTTGGCTCTGGACTTCAGTTTTAGAGGTTCTAACTTCTGAACAGGAGAGAATCATATACACTTCTATATTTTCCCTCGAAAATACGGAACGTGCATTATTTTCTTTGTTTAGTTGTGAGTGCATTTGCCTCTAGTGATGATACACATTAGTTTTAGGAATCTTACATAATTTTATGTCAGTTACGAAGCATGTAATATAATTTTATTTTTCATTGGGGCACATATAACCCATTGGTGTTATTCTTTGGGACATATTGTCCCAGCGGTATTTGATAACCTGTTGTTCAGTGTAGGTTATGTTTATTTTAGCTGAGCTGGACACAAAATGGCGCCGAAATGAGAATGTCTTTCTCCAGGAGATTGTTTACAAGGGATTGCTAGCAAGCAGAATGCCTTTCTTAGCGATAAACAACTGATACCTTATTTTGAGAAAACTGTAGACGACCCAGTGTAAGATTGTGACTTCAGTTCTGATGATGAAGTTCAGGATGTAGATTACACGCCTAGTGACAATGATTCAGGGAGTTCAGATGGTGAAGACTCTACTTCAGAAGTAGAAGAGAAAAACAATTGCAATGGAGATAATGTAGAAGCTTCTAATGATGATTGTGACTATGATAAAATGATAATTATAGTAATGGAAATAATATTGATAACAGTGATAAAAATTTTAATACTATGTCCTCTTCAGACACCACAAATTTTTGGTCACCTATGAGTGCACAATACCAACCTAGACTAAAATTTAGAGCTGATAGGACTCCAGTAATACTAAATCAAAGTATAAACAGATCATTCGATTATCTGGATGTCTGGTTACAGATTTTTCCTCGCAGTCTCCTTATGCATTTTATTCAGTGTACAAATATAAGGTTAGACATTCTGAAACGCGAGAAGAAAATAAATATAGCAGACACTGACCACTCAGAAGTGTGTGTGTCTGTGTGTGTGCGTGCGTGTGGTTTAGATGTATGTTTCAGAAAGGATTCGAAAGTAAAAATGATCAAAGAAGAACTCTTGGAGAATGAGTAGTGCTAAAACTTGTGGAATTGGTAAGGAAGAGTGACGTCACGGTCGCATTTGATAGTTTTTTTACGTCTGTCAGACTTATGGACATTATACAGTACGCTGCAGTTGGGACATGCATATCTAACAGAAGAAACATGTCAAAATTTGATGGAAAGAGCTCAATATCAGCACATGGCAAACACTATTGCTGCAAGATTGAAAGATTCAAAAGAAGTAGTACTCAGCAACTGCAATAGAGCTAATGACATCCAAGTACTACGAAAGAAGAAGGGTGGAAGTACAGATGACTTACCCTGTCCAGAATCAATTGCATTCTATAATGAAATTATGGGAAGTGTTGATCTCTCAGATCAGAAAGTTGGCACATACGATTTCAACAGGAAATAGCAAAAATGGTGGAGAAAAGTCTTCTTCGAGATTCTTATGATGTCTGTTGTCAATTTCTGGATCTTGTATCAAGAGATCAAACAAAAACGATCGAGTTGCTGGAATACCTTATTCTTCTTGCTGTTGGCAACAGTGAAAAGGAAGAGGACATCTGATCATCCATCATCAGCTTCAAAACTGATGTTGAATGTAGCAGATCACTTACCGGTGGAAGGCAACAAGAAAAGGCGATGCATGAGATGCAAGCACAAAAAAGAAACAAGCACAAAAATTGTATGTACAATGCGCAAGCTTCCCCTATGTAAAAATTGTTTTGCTCCTTATCACTCATTATCTGAGTGTGAGATATCTTTGAAAAAAAAAATACGCCAGTTCTAGTATAAATGCCATTTACTACTTTTGATTAGTTTAGCCATATTTTTGCAATCATTGTACTAGAATTTGTAATAAATACTTGGAAGAATGAGAGCTGACTTCCTTCAAAACCTACCACTGGGACACATACGTCCCACAAAGAAACACCAATGGAACAAATATGTCCCAGATTCCTCAAGGCCACTCCGTGCAAGATATCGCCTGGATATTGAAACTACATGCTAATTAGAGGCTTAGCAACTAGTAAATGCTAAGAAATAAAATATTTTCTTTAAAATTAAAATTGGTAGTGAAAGGGTTAAAAACTGTTATATACATAAAACAGAAATATAAATTAAAGAATTTTCTTCCGTATGAGCAAACGATCTTAGTCGGGAGTTCAAAACTGCAAATTAATAGAAGCAATAAAATAGCACAGATTACAAAACCAAAAGCGTATATGATGAAGAACAGTCACAATTGAAAATGTTAATAACCAATAGGCCTATTCACAAGATAATAACCTAATGTCGGGGCTGTCAGACATCAAACAAATTTAAAAATAGACTAAGGAAACATTTTTCTAACAATTTTCGTTAACAATAATAGCTGTTTCAAGTTTCTCAATGTTCAATGGTTATATATATCACAGAATAAATATTTAAATGGTCATTATTTTTATTATTATTATTATTATTATTATTATTATTATTATTATTATTACTATTATTATTATTATTGTTATTATTATTATTATTATTATTATTATTATTATTACTTCTTACCAGTGTATATTATTGTCTCACTAACATTACTTATATAACTTTCATTATTCATTTTCATGTTTTTTAATAAAAGCCAGTTATTAAATTAGAATTAGAATCTGGTCGGGCGGAAGAGAAGACCTACTGGTCTTAGCTTTGTCAGATTAAATAAATATATTATTATAAGAGTAATATTTAGCAATTAATTCTCTAACCATATAGTAAGTCCTCTTAATAACTTCTTTAATTTTCAGTTTAAATTTAATCATATTTATGTTCACTAAAAGAGAGTATTGAGTAATTTATTTGCTGTAAATTGTTAAGCCATAATTCAAGCCATGTTTCATACCAGCACCCGTTGAAATTTTGGATTCTGTAAAATGAAATAATATGTTTCCTCTCGTATTATATGTTGAAATTTTTCTTGTTCCTATGAAAGAAAGTTGATAACGTATATTTATAGATCTGCTCCAATTTGAAAAGATAAAAATCCAAATAAAGATTTAGTGAGATAATCAATAGACTTATTCAGATAAATTTTGATTATTCTCGTTTGTACTAAATCCAGCGGCTGTCTTATAGATTTAGAAACACTGCCTCAACCAACAATGCCATAACGTAATACAAATTGCACCAAGAATAAATAAATTAGTCTTAAAATGTTAATAGGGTGGTAAGAACAAAGTGTAACAAAACTATATCTAATTTTGCGTAATTTATTACATAACAATGCAATATATGTGTCCCATCTAGGTGCTGCTCAATAAATATCTAGGAATACTAATTATTAGTATTCCTAGATATTTAACTTTAGTGTAACTGGTTAACCAGGTACAGTCAAAATTTAGAATAATTGTACAATTAGGATTGTGAATTTTAATATTGTGAATATAGTCAACATTTTATTGGCATTGTGTGAAGTTAATGAAAATGGCACAACCGTTGTTTTAGAAATATTTAAAGATAGTAAGTTTGAATCTAGCCATTTTTCTATTAGGTGCATACCAATGTTTGAATTCTGATAAGTTTCATTCCATGTTAAACCATTGAAGGAAGCTAAGGTATCATCTGCGTAAGAAAACATATTGCCGTTATTTTTAACAAATCAAGCATCACTAAGTTATTAATATACAGTATAATAGAGATAAAATCGGTCCTAACACAATACCTTGAGTCACATCTATATTTATTTTTGTACTTTCACTAAACTCATCTTAAATTTCAACAACTTGTTCTCTGTCACTTAAATAGCAACAAAACACGTTCAGAACATTACCTTTTATGCCAATACACTTTAATACCCTTTATTATTAATATCTCTGTTCAGCGTCAATGGAGTTGCTGACAGCGAGATGAGACCGAGAATTTACCATGTGATTACCTGATATTCATCTTATAGTTTGAAAAACACGGGGAGAAAACCCCATCCCGAAAATCAGTACAAGCGCTGCCCCGGAGGCAGTTAAACACACCTACTGTTTGAGATGGCTCAAACAGCATGTTACCAATTAAAGCATACATGCATACATACATACATATATATATATACATACATACATATATACATACATACATGCATGCATGCACACATACATACATACACACATACATATTATGCTCTTTACATTGTATACTGTACAATGTACAGTGTACGTAAATTACTAGTACATAATGAGATATGATATGATATGATATGATATGATATGATATGATATGATATGATATGATATGATATGATATGATATGATATGATATGATATGATATGATATGATATGATATGATATGATATGATATGATATGATGTGATATATGATTTATTATTTTTAATGAAAACATTCAAGTGGTGATGCCCCTTCACATTTCTTGTATTCAGGAACTCATCATCACTATTTACAGATTTCTTTACTATACTATACAGTTCTTAAAATTACATCCCCGCCCATAACTTGAACCGTTATTCATTTAACTACTCTGACGACCACCCATTAAATTGATCTAATATCTAACTAACTATTCTCCGTTATATCAAAATAGATTACTATCCTAGCCAATACATAAAATTATATCGCCGGAACAAGTTCTACTCACTATTATTATTCTTGGTGCATTATCAGTTCTACTCAATTATATACTCTTGTTTTTTCAGAATATACGTAACACTTCCCTCACACATCACTTCTCCACGTAAGTAACTTTCTTGGCCACACTCCTAATACTCTCACTCAATGTCCGTTAACCTTGACCCTTCCCTTCTTCACTTGAATCCTTCTCACCAATTCCTTAAGTCCTAATGCTTGTTACTTTTTTAACATTCTTATCTGTCATCTTCTCACCAGTTTCCTTCTCGGTCCTTTTTCAGCTTCTTCACTCTTGTCGGTATTGCCCCCAAGAGCTATTCTTTTTGATTTTTCTGTGTTTGCATTTCGCTAGCTATCCCGCAAGATTCCTTATTCTTCGACGTCACATTCCTATTTACATTACCTGACGTGTGGCTTCTTCCTTTCTTCCTTCCTTCCTTCACTTGACCTAGCGCACGCTTTCTCTCTATCTGCCATCTCTGATGATGACACAGCATTTCGTATAGGCCTACTCCCGATCGTTGCCCTTCATGAACTACAGCATAACTCTTCACAATCCAACACCCTACTCGTTCTCGTGTCATTCATGATTTCCTTCGAGACAATACTTCATTGTTCTTATATAAAAGTAACATATGTATACAATATATCACACATTACTTAAAATTCATGAATTTTTATATTTTTAAGTTACGCTTGTCGAAGTCATCATAAACTTTAGAATATGTTTACAAAATTTAGAAATTTTGGTATAGAAGAAATTATGACTTCTCATGCCTTTCATAGAGACACACTACATTGTAGTCGAAGCTCCTTTGTCTTCAGGTTTGAATTTTAAATGAAACATTTAAAAAATTCAACATTTACAGGTAGTAGTAGCAGCAGCAGCATCAATAACAACAACAACAATAAGTATATAGGCCTAATATTATTTGTGTGAATTTATGAAAGGACAATTTTATTACATTTTAAACGACAGAATAGCATAAACTAAGTGCTCAAGCGTGATTGTATGTCGGTAGGGTCCGTACCGAAAAAAAAATACTAGCAAGACTAATTGCGAACAAGTTCATTAATATCAAGGTGAATGATTTGTCGATTACAGCTAACATTACCGAGTTTCTGTGTAACTTCATGGCATCATCTCAGCATGCATAGTTTCAAAACAATTAATTTCACATCTGTAATGAAGCGTTCAAATACAGTCACGGGTACGTTCAGAAGAGCTAATGAAGTCATAAATTGAAAGTACGTTCCACTCCACGAGTGAATGCGCCAGGCACTCCAAATCCCGTGAAGAGCACTCAAGTGGAATACACATAGTTTGACTTCATCTACCACAAGTACTTGCTAATTTACCTACAAAGAACAACCCTGGATAACAGTGTTTTACGAGAAGGAAATGCATTCATCACTGGCACTTCCCTGTGCACTAAATCTAGGATGTGTACATATTATTTTTTCAGCGGTTATTACATGATTTATTTTACGCAATGGCTAAATAACGATATTTCTCACTAATCTAACGTAGGCCTATCCGGGTATGATTTTTGAAGAGAGAGTGATTTATGCTCGCATTATTAGGGTACAGTTTAGGTTCTTTGTGTAGATTTTTCCCTGTGATGCATCAAAGAGCGATATTAGGGTTTACTACCCGATAATTGTGTAATCTGTGAATCTATAGTTTTTGGATAAAATCCGAAAAGCAGAGAACACTTACACTACAGTCACCGTCTCTTTCCAAGCCACCACAACCACCACTACCTTAGGTAGTCCATCAAATATTGGCAGCATGACTCACACATCAGGTTTAATATCAACAAAGCAGAAGCTATAAAGAGGTCTAAAATATCATTCCTATAGTCATAACTAGAGAAAGGGTTTTAAAGTGCAGCACCTTTCCTAAAATATAGCTGTTTTCATACAGGTAGGTCAAGATATGTGTTCGAGGGCACGAAATGAAACGAAATGAAAACGATTTGTTGCATTTTTTGTACCTTTTCATGAGATTACTATATTTCGCCACCTTTTCCCTCCTTTTTGATGTTTCAGGACTTTCCTCTGCGTTTTTGAAAGATTGGACAGAAAAATATATTTTTCTCTCTCCTTAAACACTTTTTTTTAAATCTCGTTTAATCATTAAGTCAACAAGAGTCAATAAATATCAAAACATAATTTATGTAAACCACCAGTAATTCATATTCCTACAACAATGGTCAACCTGCAGCTGTAAAATCAAATTAAAATTGTTGTAAATCTTTTGCATGACCGTAAAAGTCGAATCAGACAGTGTCGTATGGGGGAGGGGGTTCTATATGTGTAATGTATAGATCTTCGGGAATCGAGCATGATACAGCAGAAGACTGCACATCCACAGATTTCGACCGGAAAACCCTAACGTAATAGGAACATCTGGAAGCATGCATTGCTGTGTCAGAAGGTCTGCCCTAATTACGCAGCTGTGTCAAGACGCTGAGTTTGGGGGTGAACTATTTGGTAGCTCTCCTTACTTTCATGGCTCCCCACACGACCGATACGATATAAGGAGACGATAATCAGCTGAGAACAGTTGATGAAGAGTGCAGTGAGTCGTGGGTGGTGTGGAAATGAGTGCTCCTGAATCGTGCCGGCGACCCTCCTCGAATCTGGCGGACTCAGTCGGAAATCGGCCAACCGCAGGCAATTTAGGCTTACTCATCACCCAGCTGGCTCCTGCAACAAATCGACCCGGGTACATGTTCAAGCTATTCAGTCCTCCTCATCACGCAGCCTGCAGTCTAGGTCACATAGACCCATTCCTCACATAGCCCGCCTCCTGCAACAAGACGACCCAGGTGACACCGGTTGGAGTCTAGACGACTTGGGACTTCTCATCACGCAGCCTGCCTCCTGCAACAAGCCGACTCGGTTTCGTTCTAAGTCAATCAGGCTTCTTCATCACCCAGCCATAGGCCCACTTCTCACGCAGTCTGGCGCCTGTATCAAGACGATCCAGGTTCGAGACTAGATCACTCAGACCTCTTCACCACGCAGTCTGCAGTCTAGGTCTCATCACGCAGCATGCAGTATAGCTTAAACTATGTTCACTTATTACTGGCATTAATTTAACAGTTTTTATCTTTCGGCTGTTTAGGGTCTTGCTGAACGTGTTAGTGTTTTACCAGTTCGAACTAGAACGTATTTTTCACAACAAAAACATGGCGAATGTGAAGAAGGATAAATTGTACATACTTTGAGAAGAATTCAAGATGGAATTTATCGAAACTGATGGCATCATTCTTCGCTATACCGTCTTCGAAGTAAATATTGCAATTTATAAGAAGCATCAAAGAAAGAGTATAAACCAGCATATCCAGTACACGAAACATGTGAAGAACATTGAACTTCACAAGTCGAAACCTACATAAGCAAACTACCTTGATACACTCTTCGCTTCAGGATCTGAAAAGCAGCGGTCATTCTGTGAGTTCAATGCGGATCTTACCATGGCATTAATTCAGTCAGGAATTCCAATCCACAGAGTAAACAATCCTGCATTCAAATCATTCCTTGAAAAGTATATGCAGAGGTCAGTACCGGATGAGAGCACACTCAGAAAAAATTACAAACGGCCAATTAATGAATACTTTTTGCAGAAAATAAAAGAGGCGGCCGACAAAAATGAAGACGGATTCATTTTAGATGAAACTACTGTTGAGCTGTATTGGTGTTTCCACGATCTAGTGAATGAGTGAAACCTATGCTTTTAAGATGTACCAACTCGAGAAGACAATTGTCTGCACAATAATGCAGTCATTCAATGGCCCATGTATGAAACTGTGGCCAGGGGGCGTACAATACGAAAAAGTCAGGCTTGTGGTGACTAATCAAGCACGCTATATGCTTTCGGCTTTCCAACAACTAAAGGACTTCAACTATGCAACATGTATTGCACATGGACTGCACCGTGTTTGTCAAAGGGAAAATTACATCAGGGTAAATGATTTCATTACTGCTCTGAAGAAGATTACTGTGAAAGACACCAGTCGTCAAGTTTTGTACCAAGAAGTCACGTGCTTAACTGGGTTCCAACTTCCACAATTCCCTGTCGTAACAGGGTGGGATACTTGGATAAGATAGTCAGTTTTCTTGTGCAAAAACTTTGATAAAATCAAATGCTTCATATGTGTCCTAGATTCAACGGACGCAACAGCCCCAACAATTATTACTCAAAAACTGCATTGCATGGCTACAAGTATTTGCCTGATTTTATATAGAGTTTTGAAGAAGAAGAACCTTAATAATGGCATTTCATCATCATATTATTGCAACTTTTTGTGTGTATTTTCAGAACCTTTTTCCCTTTTCCGACCATAATTTGCACATTAAAATTCCTTCGCTAGTCATATCATCAACAGGATATATTAACAAAATTTTCAAGCCATGTTTAAAATATTCGATCTCTATTAAAAAAAAAAATATATTTCCAAAGCTCATAAATGAGAAGTGTATAATTGTTCATATCGTGTTGAACACATCAAATGGCCTGCCTGCTATGTGATATTTCTGTCAATGTTGGGGCCATTCACCTGTTATTTAGCATAAATACGTAAAATGGCAGATGATGTTACGCAGGCTTCTCTATGAGGTAAACTTCAGTTAAAAACAAACTCAACGTTGCGAAATAATTTAGTTTCTTACGTAGATGGGTATTGCCATGCGGTACTTTAAATCAGAGCTAATCAGATTATTTAGTTATTTTAAGATGAATTTTAATATACATTTTTATTTACACTTTTCACTCTGTATTTTACGATCAGATAAAATTTTATTCCAACAAAATAAATAGTTTCTATTAAAAAGCAACAACATAATTTATTCATATCTTTCAAGATCGTAATAACTTCGCTGTATCTTGGTGGATTACTCTCTTGACACAATTTTTTTAAATGCACATTCAATAAAACAATTTTCCAAAATAAAATAAAGAAATATCATAGTGCCACAGATTCAGTAAATTAATAAAAAGTGTAACAAAACAAAAAATTCGAATAGACGTTTATCATGGCCGCTATTTGTACGAGTATAACCTTCATGTTAGCGAAGTCCGTTGGCTGCCATGCGTTGGCACATTCCGTTTTCATTTCCTATGGTGTTAGCGGCAACTATAATACGCTGCTGAAGCTCTTCGATAGGGTCGACTTCACTGGTGTACACCACTTTCATTCACGTGACTCCATTAGTAAAAGTCCAGAGTGTTCAAATCTGAGTTGCTTGTTAGCCATTTCACAGTATCGTTCAATCCAATTCACCTCGCACGACATTTAAGAGGAAAGAAATTACGTACTGGAAGAAGTGCCGTGGTGAAGACACCGCACGTCGCGTCTTGTAAGATGTTGAACATTTTCCATTAATTCCAGAAAAGTTTCTTGATGAAATTTTAGACAAAAACGTACTGTCAATCTGGAAGACAATAATGCTGAATCAATAATGTTTCCAACATCTTTTGTACACCCTATAGTCTGTACCGACGGAGTACCTATGCTAAAACTGGCTTTCTCTAATTTGAGGATTTTCATCATTCCAATTGTGGCAGTTGTGGAAACTGAGCATACCATCTCGAGTGAAATAAGCTTCATCCGCCACGAGGATATGCGATACGAAATCCTGATCATTTACTTGCAGAGCTAAACTGCAACACCGGTCGAGGTGGGTTCCGCCAAGTTGATGGATGACCGGGGGGTGCAATGGTTGCTCTCGTGCATTTCTTTCAGCACATTTGTCGTATTATCACCACCCATCCATTTTCGTTCTCTCGCCTTTCACGACATTATTTCTCACTGCCGGCCACCATTACATGCGGAACGCCCACCACATCATCACAGCCATTTTCCTCTCTCCATCCCCGCTGTAGAGACTTGCCACGTCCGCCTACATGACGAGATGTGCTGAGAATGTCTGATTAGGCCTCATATTCCTTTCCCCTCTAGCTACTTATATTCATTATTAGGTTACGTTTCGTAGGCTTATTACTCCCGTCTCACCAACGGGAATCTTTCCGATCTCCGTGATCCTGTCCCACGGTTTCGAGCGCGAATTCTGAATTGTGTGGCCCGACAGGGTGCCCAGCAACGAAGCAATAATGAACCTTTCATACTACCCCTATATGCAAGTTTAGGTGCCGAGCACGGACCAGAGGTCACGTACATTCACGTACAGCCCCAATATGAGCCCGGAGCGATTCAGACGCCTCGGTGACCGACTCTGCTCGCCGGGGTGGATATATCGCTCCGACGTGTTGCCGCTGACTTAAGGGTGTCGCAGTGTCATCAACCACAAATCCGCTGAAGCTGCGTGCGGTTTCGGATTGCTCCGGCTTTGGTGGTAAGGTCGGAGCTAGCCGAGTAATCCGGCGGTTGTGTTCGGTGTAGAGTGGGGAGCCACAGGCGGTTATTCCCGTGGTAGGGGCATAAAACTGCGACGCGCCTCTGCTATAAGACTTGCCATTAGGTGTATAATTCCCAGTTTGAAGTGTAAATTGTGTGAGGTTGTTTTCTTGGGATCGGGCTGTGAAGGGTCCTCATAGCCAGCACAGCTAGTGAAGAACATTTATGTGTCTTTTCTTACACCCCCCCCGGTGGCAGGCTGATGCCGACGTTCCCGTAGGCGAGGAGGCCAGTTCATTATGTCCTCGAGCTCTTCTCCCCCTCCGAGAAACAAAACAAAAACAGAAGATAGCAATAGACACGACTGGTGGTAATATGACGAACATTGCAAAGGAATAGGACCCTTTGAAAGTAACAATTATAGTGCCGCCTCCAAAGTTTATTAGTATCACATTTGATGGAACAGAAAACACTATGAAGAAAATCAGTCCACTTTACGTGAGACGCGCATTCGACGGACTCGTTGGGAAGGTCAAAGATGCAACTCGACTAGCAGAACGATAATCTCCTCATCGAGACTATATCTCCAAAACAGTGTGGGACGCTGTTGAAAGCGAAGTTGCTAGGTTCTTAACCTATTAAAGTCGAACGACACTCCTCGCTGAACACCACGCGGGGAGTAGTGCATAAGGATTCTCTGAACGATATGTCTGATAAAGAAATCCAATTGGAACTGGCGGAGCAGTCCGTGTCCAAGGCTTACCGTTTATTACGTAAGCGGAAAGGACGGATTGTTCCCCTGAGCACTGTCTTTCTGACTTTCGAAAAGCCTGTCCTACCAGAATGAATCTTGTAGGGTACGAGAGTGTCCCAGTTGGTGTGTATGTGCCGAACCCAATGCTGTGCCTTAAGTACCAACGGTTCGGACATACGCAAAAACGTAGCACTAACAACATCATATGTGCAAAGTGCAGCGGTGCTGGCCATCTGGATTCCTCGTGTGCAGGCGTCGAGCATTGTGTTAGTTGTTCTGGGGACCAGGCGGATAATTCTAAAAATTCCCCGAAGTATATGGTAGATAAGGATATTCAAGAGCTCGGAGTCCCAGAAAATATTACGTTTTTAGAGACGCTTAAGCGTATTTTAGATCAAAAGAAAAAGGCGACGGAAAAGTCCTATGTCTCAGTATTGAAAAAAGCATCACAGGGAATTTACGCTTCCATACAAAGGCCACTTTTTGCAAATATATCTGGGAAGAGAATTGAAATCGCTACTCCGATGTATGTGGACGTTGCCACTCAGACTGCTGAGTCAAATGACAGATGTGGCCTTGATATATCAGGCCTTACGTTCCAAAAAAGATCACTACCGTGGCGACATACAAAAACTCAAGGCCTAGCAGATCGCCGCGACGTCGCACTCCTTGTTCGGGTGACGGATCGAGATCACGCTAACGATCCCGTATTCTATCAAGATCACGATCAGGTGTGCGGCGATCTGCGAGTGAGTCCCCACGGTCGAGGACTAAGCAGTCACAGTCAAAGGCACCAAATCATCGAAAAGATAAGAAAAGAAGATCCCCGTGAAGCCACCACCATGATTTAGCTCCTCTTGATGACTCATATTGTACAGTGGAATGTGAACGATGTACGCAGCAGATATACAGAACTACAACAATTGATCTGTCATGAGAATCCTGCTATTTTATATCTTCAGGACACACATCTCCGGCCTAAAAACCCCCTTAGTATCTCGGGATACTACATTCATCAGTACATTCACCTTGCCGGTATTCGTGCCAACGGAGGTTATATCCTTCTACTCCGCCAAAGTATATTTTCCTCTGCCATCAATATTACCACTCCTAATCAATGCATAGCCCCACCAATAACTCTTCCTAGCATTCAGTTTTCAGTAGTCTGTATGTATATGGACCCATTTGCTCCTTTCACAGTAAACAAAATTTAACATATTCTGTCGCAGGTACCTGCTCCATATCTGGTAGTGGGGAATTTCAATGAATCCCACCACACTTGGGGCTCAAATTCCGATGATGACAGAGGAAATAAAATAGCAGAGGTAAATACTTGTCTAAATCTCACTACCCTGAATGCAGGGGAAGCAACACACCTCTCCTTTGCTTCCGGTACTTATTCCATGATAAGATATCTCCATTTTTAGCCCAAGTTTGTCCATGCATTTCGAATGGTATGTGATTCACGACCTACATGGTAGTGACCACTACCCCATCCGAATGCGTATGTCCGCTTTACGTCCTGCGAAAGCTCACTCTCCAAACTGGGTTATTAAAAAGGCGGACTGGATCGAATTTTCGGAGTCCATATCATTCGATGATAACGGACATGAAAGTGTGGACTCCGTAGTGAAGCACTTTTGAAATGAGGTTATTAAGTGGGCGAAATTATCTATCCCAGGTCGCCCTGCAGACCAAATCGCTTCTCTGTCCCTTGGTGGACGGATGCCTGCAGAGATGCAATCCGAGATCGCAAACGTGCCATAGGCCAATTTGAACGCCATCCGACCCAAGAAAATTTTGTCCAGTTTAAACATCTTCGAGCCATAGCTCGTCGTACTGTGTGCTATGCTAAGAAGACGTCCTGGACAAACTATGTCAATTCATTTAAAAACAACGTCCCATCTAACATCGTATGGTACAAAGTCCGTCGAATAATGGGGAAACGTAGTTCTGTAATTCCGGGCCTTCTGAACAATGGAGCAACGACCACCAGTCACATAGAAATTGCAGAAATATACGCTATCTCGTTTGCACATATAAGCAGCTATAATAATTGTGACCCGGAATTTCTAAAAATCGAAGCTGCAGCAGAAAAACGATACAACAATTTTAAATCAGATAACACAGAGTATTACAATACACCGTTCACATCCGAGGAGCTGGAGGCGGCACTAGACACATTCCCTAACACCTACCCTGGCCCTGATAACATCCATAACCATATGCTTCGCCATCTCCCACCAGCTGGCAAATCCTTCCCGTTGACAATGTACAACATAATGTGCACTGGTGGCATATTTCCATCTTCTCTGCATTTCGTCATTGTTATCCCCGTCCAGAAATCGGGAAAGGATCCATTTTTGTCTGGAAGCTACATACCAATATCTCTCACAAGCTGCGTATGTAAGGTTATGGAAAAGATGGTAAGTAAACGCCTGATGTGGGTACTCGAATCGGAAAACCGATTATCTAATATCCAATGTGGTTTTCGTAAGCACAGACCCGCCGCAGACCATATTGCTCGGCTGGAGACCGCCATTAGAGATTCTTTCCTCAAGAAGGAACATCTTGTGGCGGTCTTGTTTGATTTAGGAAAAGGCTTATGATACCACATGGCGTTATGGAATTCTGCAAACTCTGCATACTTGGGGACTTCGTGGCAGTCTCCCAACGTTTATTGCTAAGTTCATGGCAGACCGGTATTTCAGAGTTCGAGTAGGCACCACATTTTCTAACGAACTTCTTCAAAAAACGGCGTCCCGCTGGGGTCTGTATTAAGCGTTTTTCTTATCTGCATTGCGATCAATGGAATTGCCCAATGTGCTGATGATCGAGTTTCTTCTCTGTTGTACTTTGATGACTTCAGTTTATATTACAGCTCCCGATATCTTCCATCCATCGGTCGACAGCTGCAACTGATCAACGTGCTATCAGAATGGGCTGTTCGCAATAGTTTTAAATTCTCCACTCAAAAAACGCAGTGTGTCCTCTTCTACAACCATCGCGGACTCCATCCACATCGTGAACTGCGTTTCAATGGAGTGGAGTTGCAATATACAGACACTGCGAGATTTTTAGGCCTTATTTTGATTATAAATTAACGTGGGAGGCGCATATACGTGATTTGAGAAGGCATTGTGAAAAATCCTTACATATTTTACGCCTTATTTCAGGGGTTCGCTGGGGTCAGACCGTAGAATACTTTTACGCCTTTAGTGAGCTCTTATCCTATCAAAGTTGGATTATGGCTGTTTTATTTATGGCTCAGCAAATAAATCGAAATTACGTCGTTTAGATACTATCCATCACCATGGAATACGACTCGCTACAGGTACCTTCCGAACGAGTCGGATAGCGAGCCTGTATTGCGAAGCAAGAGAACCATCACTGTATCGGCGACGTATTGTCTTGTTGTGCTCATACGCTGTTAAGCTCCGCTCACAGCTTGAGCATAATTCTTACGACTCCTTTTATCATTCGTTTCTTTACGGCCGATGCAGTGAAAATCCACGAAGACTTCGTCCAGCAGGTGTGCGGTTTCGTGAACTGCTCTTTGAGCTCGACATCCATTTACCATCAGTTCGCACACTGGAGTATACCACCACTCTACAGTGGATTATGCGACGTCCCATGTTTGATGTAAGTCTGAGCCGATGTTTTAAGAATTTTACACCCGCTTTTGTTTATAGACTTCGTTTTAGTGAACTTTTATCACAGTTTCAATATTATTTATTAGTTTTTACAGATGGATCCCGAATAAATGATTGTGTTGGTTGTTTCTTTCGTTACAAACCTAGAGACATTAAAAAACAACTGAGCCTATATACTAGTGCTTTTACCGCAGAACTATATTGCTCTCTACAGAAATTTATTTTTTTGTTTAGGCAGATTCCTTATATGATCCGATTCTTTAAGCGCCATTCAGTCCTTGTATTCTTTTAATTCTGATGATCCGCTTGTGTTAACAACTCAGGAACTCTTCCACACTCTCCTTAGCTCTAATTATGAGAATGGAGTAGTGTGAACTCCTGGTCATGTAGGAAGTCCAAGAAATGAGGCCGCTGATGCTGCAGCCAGGGCTGGTGCATTGAATGGCTCTCTGGTGTATTGGCGCGAGAGGTGGCAGGACATTAAAAACTCCTTGAAATATAAAATATGGTGACAATGGGAAGGAGAATGGTCTGCACAAGGAGGAAACATATTACGAAATATAAAGAATACTGTTCGAGTTTGGAATTCGTCCACAAATGCGTCACGATACGAAAAGGTTTTACTCACCCGGTTGAGGATTCGCCACTGTCATCTGACACATGGCCATATCCTACGTGGTGAGCTTCAGCCAGAGTGTGATATATGTCTTCTTCCACTTACGGTGGAACATTTTTTATTGCATTGTAGAAAATATGACCATGTCCATGTCGGCCGACTCTACGTGACGCTTTTGGAAATGATTTTAATTGTTGAAATGCAGTTCTGAGATTTTTAACGAATACAGGACTTGTACGGTGATTTAGTTTTTTATCGACCCATTTTTACTTATCCTGCGGACCCTTTACATTCGGACATTCCATTTGTTTTTTTTATATAAGATTTTACATATTTGACATTTCGGAACCTATACACCCGAATATTTTATAAACATTTATAGTTTTGAAATGTTTTATACAATCTATCTCTGGTGGTCTTAATTTTATTATTTTATTGGTTCGTTTTGAATACTACCTAGGGTCGGAGAACTGATTACTTTTACGTTTTTTTTTCTTCAAATCGCCTTGTACATACTGAATTTGTGTGCATCGTTTTATTGTGACAACGCTTTTTAGTTCTTTTAGCATTCTGATTATTGTATTACTTGTGTCTTTGTTTTGTGAAGAATTTTAGATAATGGCGCAAATAGCCCTAGTAGCTGACGCGCCCTTTTTAAACCCATCTGTCTGTCTGTCTGTCTAAACTGCAACATACAATTTTTGTAATCTGCTAGCAATTGCTGGACATCTTGATAGTGGCATTAATACAGGAACTTATCACTCAAAGTTCTACGAACTATAGTCTGTGAAACACCACCTGGCGACCAACACTTTGAGTTCCGACTCTTCATAAAGACGATACAAGATCTCTTCTTCTACTCTTAACACAGTGTCTTGTATATTTGTCAATCTCTTCTCTTCATTTAAAGAATCAAGAAACTCCTATCTATAAGGTACTAACAACGGAGGTAAACTTTCTTCCATTAGGTTGTAGCCTCAAGGGGTCTGCTAGTCATCATATTAAGCAGCTCATTGTAAGGAAAACCACCTCCTCCATTCTGCTCAGACGTTTCGAACAAACAATTGTTAATATTTTTCACCCTATTATCCTTCTCAACAAAGTACAACTCAATCCCCGTCTGTGGTTCAAATTCTAGGGCACTGGTCTTCCATTCTGTTTAATCCCAGGCCACGTCGTGATGGATTTTATGGTGCACAAATCAGACGTTGCAGAGGGGATTCCTCGAGGTACTCCCGTTTCCCTCGGGCATTCCATAAACACCTCCCTCTTATTTCGTCTATTATCTGCAATAGTAAAAATAAGTTGGGGTGAAATCTGAGGGTAATACGAATTTCCTATATTGATAGAGGAACGGCTTGGGGATCCAAGCCCCTGGGGCTTATCAGGCTAGTTATGTGGGGATGGGGCCTGGATCTATCAAGGACTGCGACAGAATGGCCCACCTGGCAGCTTCGGTTAATCGGGAAGAGCTTGGAACTCCGAGTCCCGGAGGGTTTTCATACTCTTCCGCGAAATGAGACCTGGCTCTATCAGAGGCTAAGGCAGAATGGCCCACCTGTGAGCGTCGGATTCACGAATGCCACCTAGGTCACCAGTTGGATTTGGGCAATGATCGCATACACAAGGCTCACAATGGGCCAAAGAGTGCCGAAGTGTACGGATGCGTTACGGGTCCAACTCTTGTAAGACCAAGCCAAGCCAAAGCTAACAGCGTTGTTAACAAACAAAACTTCCGTGTTTAAAATCAAAACATCGTCCTCTTGCTGTACTTGTGGACTACCGCGCCAGAGAGTAAAAAGGGTATTACTAGTTATGCATGCAGTACGGCCAGGAAAATTATTGTTTCCATTACGCCTCTAATAGTGAAATGGTACCAATACTTTCCGAGTTCTCTATCATTTATAAAAATTCCTGCGCGTAGACCTTATCATAAACTCTGCATAGACGAACTCAGGATTACAATCGATTATTTAACGACGTTTTTTGAACCACGAGGTCCCATACAGTCGCTGTAATTGGTGATAGTGAGATGGTATTTGAAGAGGTGAGGCCGAGGATTCACCAGTGCCGGGATGTGATTACCTGATATTCGTCTTAGAGTATAAGAATAGTCGGAAATTCCCAACCCAGTAATCAGCTCAAGCGGAATTCAAACTCACGCCTCAGCGCAGTCTCTGATCAGTAGGCAAATGCGCTACCGTCTGAGCTACGTCGGTGAAGACAGCACATCAGCAAGTAATGAAATAAGGCAAAGATAAGACTTTGTAACTTATTTTTTACTGGTAATCTGATTATAAGCCCAATACAATATGACGAGACAAAATAAGAATAATCAATAAACGATTTTAACAAAATAATTCAGCTGTATTTCCATTTAACTCACTAACAAGGGTACAGTTCCATGTCGTGGTGCTTGAATTTAATGAAAATGTACATTGAAATTGATTTTCGTTCGTTAAGAAATGTGGTGACAGTTGTTTGTTTTATTTTTTCCTCGTTTAAGAAATAGGCTATATCGACTTGAAAATCGACGCTACTTATGCCGTTTCTTGCGCGCACTAGGAACCTCACAGTTCCGCGACACCGTATCACAAATATCGCATTAATGATCTATTCAATTTGTTTTCTCTTAACTCACATTAATACATTAGTAGTGTAATACATAGCCTCTGTCACTTATTCGTACACCGTATAAATCCATAGATACGCAACTGGAAGTCTAGGAACACGACTATAATACTGTATAGCTGTAAAAAATAATTGGCGGCCCTCATAAACAGCGAATATTTTCTAAGTCCACTTCGGATAACTGTGATTTTACACGATGCATGCGCTCATAGAGCAGTTTCGAAACTAAGATGTTTAAGCAGGAGCAATTCACATTATCTTCTTGTATAGCAGCGGTAGTGTGATCACTTAATAATTCGCAGACTGTGAGTTCGAGCATTGTTCAAGATACCATTTTAATTTGTTATGGTTCTTTAGCGATAATAATATTCAAGTTATCCTTTATATTCTGTTATCCTCTTTAGCGTTATAAATAATATTTAAGTTATCATTTTATATTGTTGTCGTTCGTTAGCGATATAAATGATACCCAAGTTATTATTTTTAATTTGTAATCGTTCTTTAGCGATATAAGTAATATAAGTTTTATGTTAGATTTGAAGTAACTAAAGTTGCATAATAATTTACTAGCGTTAGTTCTTTCTTCTTATATTATTACATTATACTATCCTGTAACAAAATAAAATGAAAAGGAGTGACGAGGATTTGAACCAGAGACGTTCACATCTAAATTTCAACGTTCTTCCAACTGAGCTAACGGGCACAAGTAAAGAAGTATATACAGAAAAATTGGCCCAATCCCCCTTCAAAACATCCTGATGATTTGCGGAAGCTTATCCAGGATGCCTTGGATGCCGTGGCTGAAAACTGAAAAGACTAGTCGATTCCATTCCCACTCGACTGCAAGATGTGATCGAGATGGGAAGAGGATGAACTAAATATTGAATCGTGCTTTTGTTTGTTTTGTTTATTGAACTTCTAATTGTTTGAATTTTCTAAAGCAGACGCCAGTAAGTTTGTTTTGCTTATGCCACGAAAGATACTTATGATGAGAATTTAAACTTTTTTTCTTTCCATTTGCAGCCATAATGTCATAATAAATAATGATAAAGTCATGGCATAATACATTCATGAACCTGATGTTAATTACTAGAACAGTCATAAAAGAGACAGGAGCAATTATATTTTCTCTTCCTGTTAAAAACAAAAAAACACAGGAAGCACTACGTTGTGTTTGAACGCATGACTTTATGAATACCAGCCCGAAACGCTACCATTACGCTACACCAGTAACACGGAGACTACTTTGAATTTCTAGAGAGCGCCATTTCTTCTTTTGACACCTGTATAGATTTCAAAACAAAAAGTGGCCGCTCTCTCGGATATCACTGCTACAATTCAGAGTCAGGCGATGTTACATGTTGTTGGACTACGTGGACTGATATCTACAGTTATAATTAAAGTAGTCTCCGTTGTTTTTTTTTCAGAGAGAGAGAGAGAGAGAAAATATAATTGCTCCCATCTCTTTTATGACTGTTTTATTAATTAATATCAGGTTCATGAATGCACTAGGTCATGACTTTATCATATTTATTATGACTGCAAATGGAAAGATATAAATAGTATAATCCCAATG